>NC_091207.1:11301338-11386338 GCF_040958095.1 Procambarus clarkii
AGACACCGGTGTAGACCCTGGTCAGACACCGGTGTAGACCCTGATCAGACACCGGTGCAGTCCCTGATCAGACACCGGTGCAGTCCCTGGTCAGACACCGGTGCAGACCCTGGTCAGACACCGGTGCAGACCCTGGTCAGACACCGGTGCAGTCCCTGGTCAGACACTGGTGCAGTCCCTGGTCAGACACCGGTGCAGTCCCTGGTCAGGCACCGGTGTAGACCCTGGTCAGACCCCGGTGCAGACCCTGGTCAGACCCCGGTGCAGACCCTGGTCAGACCCCGGTGCAGACCCTGGTCAGACCCCGGTGCAGACCCTGGTCAGACACCCTGGCTGGACACCAGCATGGCCTCCCAGCTGGACACTAATGTGTCCTGTCCACCATTCCCCGAGCATGATACTGACATGGACCCCAGCTGAACACCAATGTGGCTCCTAACATGAGAACAACATTTTTTTTTAAATGTTCCCATTCTTTTGCTTTCAGCAGTAGTAGTGTAAATGAAGTACAAATGTTTCAGTGCAGTATACAAAAAGCACAAAGCATAGTCAATTTCCTGCAAAATGAAGTGGATACCATGACACAAAATTTAAAACCTGAAATCTAAAGAGGTCAACAACCGGGCTGTGGTGGGTATGTGGGCCTGCGGGCCACTCCAAGCAACAGCCTGGTGGACCAAACTCTCACAAGTCAAGCCTGGCCTCGGGCCAGGCTTGGGGAGTAGAAGAACTCCCAGAACCCCATCAACCAGGTATCAACCAGGTAACAAGAAACAAGAGGAAACGTTTGCAAAACTTAGACATCAAATAAACTCCCTACATATACAACAACCAGTATATCAGAATGGCTTCAACCCCTGGACTGCTCTTGTGATTATAGCCTGCAACACGCCCAGGTGTAAGAAAAAAAAATTTCCTGTTTATTTGTGTTCCCTGACCACGAAGGGAAAAAAAATTGTAGGTGACATATTTTGGATGCAATAGGGCGAGGAAGTCTGGCAAAATTGAGGCGTTGACAGAGCAATCGTCTGAGGCGGGTCAGTTTCGCCTGAGCTGTTAGGCCGGAATTGCCACAAAGATATTATTACGTAATTATTTCAATGTCTCTGATTTTTTTCCTTAGTTTTTTGCAGTAATATTATTCAATAGTGTGTAGTATTATATATTTATATAATACAATGTGTGACTCATTGATATACTCAAAATTATTGTGTGCATATAAGTGATTCAATTATTATGTTCATAAAACAATAAACAAATAGTTTTGCTGTTATTACACTATATACACAAGTTATATATAAATAGTACAGTGACACCTCGGCTTACGAATGCCCCTCTTTACAAATTTTTAGGGTTACGAGCCCAATTTCTTCGTAAAATCCGAGTCGGGTTACAAACTTTGCCTCGGATAACGTAGTTTGTTGATACGAGTATGGCCGACCTAGCGTGTGGTGGCACAGCGACCATGCCTCAGTTTACTAGTGCCTCCTGCCTAGTGACAACTGTGCCTGAATTCTTTGTAAAGATTTTCAGTGTTTTTCAGATTTTTGGGTATTTGAACATAAAAGTAATTATTATATATCTCGCCATTGGTCCCAAGAAAATCAGTGGTAAGGTTCAACCTAAGAAAATAGTTGTGAGCAGAGGCAGTAGAGGATGTCCCTTCCTCATTAAGAAAAAGTGTGAAGTATGGGAAGAACTACAAAGTTTTGTTGAAAAAAACTCACCCAGATAAAGCAGTAGCAGGCCGATGCATTGACCTTTTATATGACAATGTGATGCCTCACTACAGACAAGTGTTTAAATGTAGGGAAAACAAGTGTCTTTAGACAGATTCTTAGTTAGACAAGCAAGCAGTGAGCCACAACCAGGTCCTAGTGGTGCTTCTGCAAAACGTAGGAGAGAGAAAGTACCACAGAGAAGTCATCACTGCCTGATGTTAAAATGGAAGGGGACTTCTCTTCAAAATACTAATACCTCTCCTCCTCCCCCCCACCTTTCCTCACCGTTTCATATCAAATGTTTATTCAAGCACAGTCTTCCATACGCAAATAAGAGCCACCAATAAAGGTAAGCAATAACTTGTACATACTTTAGTACTAAAAATTTGGGTGAATTTGGTATAAAATTTAGTACTTTGAAGTTAATATTTGTGGGAGTGTAGAATGGATTAATTCAATTTACATTATTTCTTACGGGAAAATTCGCTTCGGTTTACAAATTTTTGGTTATGAACTGTCTCTCTGAATGGATTAAATTCGTAAGCTGAGGTACCACTGTATCTGCATGTTTTGTTCACCATAACAAACCACTAAGTTGGAATTTCACTTCCCCATCCTTTCCAAACTCTTTGGACATCAAATCACAAATCGGTATGGTAAGTCATACCAACGACGAGTGCCCACCACACACCAGCCAGCTAATGCCACTTCCTTCCCTCCCTTACCTCACCTCACCTCACCTCTCTTGCCAACACTCCTCCTCCACATACTGTTTTTTTGCTTTTATTCACTATATACAGATGTTATATATAAGTATCTGCATGTTTTGTTCACCATAACGAATCACTAAGTTGGTATGATCATTCCAACGACGACTGGCTGCCATACAAATTCACCAAATTTTGTGAAAAATACAATGAAGGCACACAAACATTCATACCAAAACAGAGATGCAGACCTGGGAAACAGGGATGATTCAACAGAAATTGAAAGGGGCCAGAGATCAAAAGACACAAGCATGGAATCATTATAGGAAGAGGCCAAACCCCCAAACATACCAGTGATACAAAGATGCGAAAAACAATTACACGTCAGTAAGGAAAGAGGCAGAGAGGAACTTTGAGAACGGTATAGCAGGCAAATGTAAATCAGATCCAGGCCTTTTCTATAAATTCATTAAAAGTAAGCTGCAGGTAAAGGATAATATTCAGTGGTTGAAAATGATATATACAATGCGTGTATATAGTGTAATAATAGCAAAAACACTGTTTGATTGATTGTTGAATATAATATATATGTCACATATATAAGATCCATAATTTTGAGCATAGCGATGTTCCACACTTTGAATTATATAAATTCCACAGTTTACACACTTTTGAATAATATTACAGCAAAGAAACGAATGAGAAACATCAAAATAATTGTTAAACATTATATTTGCGGTAACTATCACCCCACGGGGTCGCGGGGTTGCCGGACCTCTAGCGCTCCATCGCTCAGCACCCATAATTTGCTCAACTTCCCAGACCCATCGTTGCTAAAGTATGTCACATACAATATTTTTTTTTAGTTTCCCATGATCAGAGACTGCATTTTAACAATATAAGAAGAGAAAATAATTTATTTCCTACACACCAGGGGTTGCCATATTTGGAGGTAGAGCAGTTCAGTGGTTAAAACCCAACAGAGTTTTGGCGTTTGCGACTTCGGTGGGTAGGCAGTTCTATGGGCTTATAACTCAGTGGGTGAAAAAGCATCTCTGTTCTCAGTCCTAGATTGAAGTTTGTTGAGTTTTAAACCATTGCTCCTTGTTTGTGTTAATTCTGAGCTTTTGAAGAAATTTGTTCAGTATTTTAATAGTTTCAATGAGATCCGCCCTGTCATGCCCGGTTTGCAGCATTGTGGTGCGACCTCTCTTGTTGTCTGAACTCATCATACCAGCTTAGTTGTACAGTTATGTGAATAATACATGTAGATACTTATATATATATAACGTGTGTAAATAGTGTAATAAAAACAATAACAGTATGGTGGGAGGCGGAATGTTGGTCAGTGGGTGTTGAAGGTGGGAGGGGCTGCTGTGTTGCAGCCACTCTTGTTGTTTTGGGCTCACTATACCAACTTAGTGGTTCATTATGGTGAACACATATGTAGATAGGTATATACAATATGTGTAATAACAGCAAAAACAGTTTGATTGATCGTAGAATATAATATACGTGTCACATATATGAGCCCCATAATTTTCAACATAGTGATATTCCACACATTGAACTATATAAATTCCACAAATTACACACTTTTGAATAGTGACCTTAAGCGCTCCATCGCCCATAATTTGCTCAACTTCCCAGCTCCATCGCAGCTAAAGTATGTCACATACAATATTTTTTTTTAGTTTCCCCGTGATCAGAGAATGCATTTTAACAATACAAGAAGAGAAAATATTATTTTTTTAAGAATTTATTTTCTGCACACCAGGGGTTTGTCATATAGTATTTTAATGCAGAACAGTGGTTAATGTATATGACAAAAAGGATTGGCCCTGAAATGAACCCCTGTGGTACCCCACTCACCACATTTCTCCATTTAGACTCGTTCCCATTTAGCATGACTCTTTGTTTCAACCATTGTTTTATCCATTCTAGTATTTTACCATTTATTCCATGTGCCTGTAATTTCCTTGCCAGTCTTTCATGTGGCACCTTATCAAAAGCTTTAGCAAAATCCATGTATACTACATCCCGTGTCAAGTGTAGTTGGTTACCATTTCCATGGTGAATGATTCCCTCCCTGAGCTTGCAGATGTGTGATGTCAAGCTGATTGGCCAGTAGTTTTCTGTTGAGCTCTTTCTGCCTTTTATGAAAATAGGGATGACATTTGCATATTTCTATTCAAGGGGGAATGTCCCTTGATCCAGAGATTTTGTGAAAAGTAATTTCAGCAGTAGGCATAGTTCTTTTGCCAGTTCCTTTATAACTCTAGATTGGATTCCATCCACACCTGGGTCTTTTGAGTCTTTTAGTTTGTCAATGTTCTTCCTGATTATTTTGCATGATCCCTAAATTCATTCTCCACCCCCTCCTACATGCATTTGTGTGGGTGATGGGATGTTATCTAACCTTTGTGGTGTGAACACTGATGTAAAATATTCATGTATAGTGAACAAATCCACAAGGGCCGTGATGAGGGTTCGAACCTCTGTCCAGGATGATCCCAGATGCACCTTAGTCGTTTGCGCTATGACATGGTAAAAGAATTGCAACTGGGTGTGTTACTGCCCTCACACGAATCCTGCAGCCTCTCCAAGTCACAAACCTCCAGTTTGTGTCTTGGAGAGGCACTCCCAGTTGCAATTATTTGATCATGTCGTGGCGCAATATTAAGGCGCGTCTGGGATCATCCCGGACGCAGGTTCGAATCCTCATCACGGCCCTTGTGGATTTATTCATTTGATGTATCGCGCTATAGTGATTTCTGTATGTATTCATGTATAGTCTTTGCTGCCCTTTTTTTGTCCATTATAGCTTGGTTAGTCTTATCTATTAAGGGTCCAACAGAGTTCTTTGTTTTGTTTCTACTTCTTATTTAAGCATAGAACAATTTTGGATCTTTATTTATGTTTTGGGAAAGTTTTCTTTCATAGTGCCTTTTGGCTCATTTGATTTTCTGGGTGGCCAATTTTAGTGCCTTTTTGTATATCTCATAATCAATGATGTCCATTGTGGATTTATATGTTCTCAAGAGGTTCCACTTGGTTATCAATGCTTGTTTCATGACCTGTGTCATGTACAAAAATTGACCCTTTTCTTTCTTACAGATCTATGACAAATAGTTACAGCAACTTTAAAATTATTTCTCAGAATATGATTTCACCAATATTTCACTTCAATACATCCAAATTAAAATTGGACTTTTTTATTTTCCTGATATACGACAGCAATATTTTACGATATAGATATAAAGCATTTTTTTAATACTCCAAGAAATTTACCTAATTTAGGGTGCACAGTTAGAAGGGAGGGGTGGAGGGTCAAGATGGTATAATGATGATGATGCAACCTGTCCTCTTAAAAAGAACGTCGCTTTTAGCCATTTGCCCGTACAGTATGGTCGAATATGGACGTAATTTGAAAATGAAAAAAAAAATGAATATAAATTTGGGATTTTTTTTTTCAACAACAGTAAGTTAAGGGTCCTCTGATAGGTTAGGTGGGCAGGAAATTCTCATAAAGTTTCAAAACGGTAGGAAAAATGTTAATGGAAAGAATCCACTTCTAAGCTTGCCGAGTAAGCCGGACGACTCAAACAGAAAACGGAACAGTACGTCACTTTTGTGAGTCGATTTCATTTCAAATTACGTCCAAATTTGGCCATAGCGCGCATACGAGCCAAAAGTGACGTTATTTTTAAGAGAACGGGTTGGATGATGAGCAAATCAATAATGATAAAGTGGTGAAATATTTTTTAGTGAATTTGAGGAGTGTGCACATGAGCAGGTCAATAAGATGGGAATGTAACGGTAAGTAAATGCACGAGAACACATGGCATGAATGCACACAACATGTAAGGAGTAATAATGAACTGGATAAATTGGTAAATTAATAGTAAAAATAATGGGTCAGATTTTGCCTACCACAAAACCTGTTTTGCATTTAGTTTATAAAACAGCCGAGATGCTGTTGTAGAGGATTTGCTGAAGTGTGGTAGTATTTGATTGTTGTGATGCTACAGTTTGTGCAAGGTGTTGTCACCTTCTGTATCTTTAACATTTATTTATAATACTTTTCCATTTTCACCAAACAAGTGCCTCTCCACCCTATGAAAGACAACTCGGAAAATAATTCATCAGGTACAAAGTAGGCTTCTACTTTTATCTCTATAATACCGTTGAGGAATATAGTGTACTAGAATAATATTCTAGTACATTATCAGGTAATAATTGCTCTATCAACTACAGTATATAATTTATATACTGGTAATGGTAGTATATGGTAGCAATGGTAGTTGCATTAGAACAAATGATTTGAATGCAAACGACAAGCCACGATAACGTGGCTGAAGATATGATGACCAAACCACACATCAGAAAATGGAGAAACAATGACATTTTGGCCCATCCTGGACCATTATCAAGTCAAGCCATCATCAAGACCATTGTCACACAACTTGATATGGTCCGTGATGGACTAAAAAGTAATAGTTTCGCCACATTCCAATGCACATTTTTGGGTTGCACATTCTCATGATTTGGTCATCATTTAATGACTTAAATACTGTAATATTATCGAGCAATATTTTAGAATTATAAATAATCTTCCAAAGTAATCATGATTTAAATACTGTAATATTATTGAGCAATATTTTAGAAATTATAAATAATCGTCCAAAGTAATATTTCAAATCCAATGCTGTAGTTGAGAGTAATGTAATATGCTACAGTATTTCTCATTTAGCTATTCTTCTTGCCTCACTTGATTTAAATCATATTGTCCATTTCTTTTAAGTTTACCCTCTTGCTTCTGGTGTGTTATATTTTACGAGAGTCTTGCCATAAAGTGTTCCCGTGGTCAACAACATTCGACAGCCTGAACCAAAAACCCAGGTATTAATTTTGGCTGATATTACTCTCTTATGTACTTTACTGCTGCCTTGGTCACTGGAATTATCTATGGAGAATGAAAACCACTGGCTAGATTATAGCCATATTCTCTTTAAAGTTATGTGGAAAATGGAACATTATAGGATTAATGGGCAATAAAATTCAACAGACTCAAAGCAGCTTAGAAAATAGCCCTCACAACTGTATCAGTTGCTTAGATTTCATAATCTAGTTGAACCTTCCTTGGCATCCAGCAAGCACATATACTGTGTGGTTACAAACAGCCACACACATGTATATTTTTTGTAACACCTTTTTCAAGAGATATACAGCACATGAAAACCTTCTAATCACAACTGGGATCTGAATCGACTGCCCAGCAACATGTGGCTGCCCAGCACAATATCATTACTTCCAACTGAGCCACACCAGCCTTAAGAACAGAGATGTCCCATGTTTGGGTTTAACTTGTCAAAGGTGAGGTTCTAGTCATCCACTTTAAGTCTGAGTGGATAGGTAAAACAAAAATCAAGTGTTGAACTTATAAAAAAAAAATCAAGCAATGAATTTAAAAGAAAATTGAGCATTAAATGTAATGAAATGCCCATTCTGGTGGGCTCCCAGTGGCTCCCAACCTTAACTCTGCTTCCACAAAGTCTTAGCCAAAGTTAGCCAATAGGGCCTTTTGAGACCCTTCTGTAGCCTACCAGGAGACAGAACCAGAATGTGGCTCACTATGAGGCAAGGGGAGCAGTGGCTTAGAGATTAACCACAAAACTGAGCAAAACCCACCAGAAAACATACCTATACAACAAAACAAGCAACTACTTAAAGGAAATTAGACATGCAAAGGCAAACAAGACAAACAATAACTGTAAAGTGCTTGATTGCATCAGATGGCAGCCCAGATCACCCAGAGTCTCAGCCACACTCTCTCCCTCACTTTGGAGCTACTGGATCAAAACTCCACAATCCTACAGGGAAGAAAAGAGTAGGACAATGGGCCACTAGGAGCCTACTAGAAAAGTGTTTCCTTACATTCAACACTTCTGGGAGGGGGACCCCTCAGTGTCTCGGAGCTTACTCTTGATGGCACAACAAGAGATGACGAGATTTATTCAAAAGCAGGAAAGGTGGACTGGCTAAACTGTGGAGATAAAAAAAGAAAGAAAAGGAGGGCCCAGGATAAAGAACGACAGCTGTGTGCCAAGTGTCCAAGCACACACAAGCACAATGAGACAGAAGGGCATGGAGCCTGACGGCTGAGTGGCTAGTGCTCGGGATTTGTAGTCCTAGGGTTCGGGGATCAATCCCCAGCGGAGGCAGAAAGAAATGGGCAGAGTTTCTTTCACTCTGATTCAGCTGTTCACTTATCAGTAAATAGGTACCTAGGAGTTAGACAGCTGCTACAGGCTGCTTCCTGGGTGTGTGTGTGTAATCACCTAATTGTACTCACCTAAGTGCGCTTGCGGGGGTTGAGCTCTGACTCTTTGGTCCCGCCTCTCAACCGTCAATCAACAGGTGTACAGGTTCCTGAGCCTACTGGGCTCTATCATATCTACACTTGAAACTGTGTATGGAGTCAGCCTCCACCACATCATTTCCTAATGCATTCCATTTGTCAACCACTCTGACACTAAAAAAGTTCTTTCAAATATTTCTGTGGCTCATTTGGGCACTCAGTTTCCACCTGTGTCCCCTAGTGCATGTGCCCCTTGTGTTAAATAGCCTGTCTTTATTTACCCTATCACCCTGGAAACACAAACCGAAACTGTCTCTATTTTCCGCTTGTTACAACTTGTAATAAAGTTGTTACATCTTGGCTTAAAGTGTTTATAACGTATTAGAACGTTGTTACAACTTGATATATTGGTTGTTATAACTGGTTAGGAGGTGTTAAAACTTGTTCGAACGTTGCACCAACATCGTAGTTTCGGTGTGTGTTTGGCGGGCAATTCCCTTGAGAATCTTGAATGTGGTGATCATGTCCCCCATAACTCTTCTGTCTTCCAGCGAAGTGAGGTTTAATTCCCGTAGCCTCTCCTCGTAGCTCATACCTCTCAGCTTGGGTACTAGTCTGATGGCAAACCTTTGAACCTTTTCCAGTTTGGTCTTATCCTTGACTAGATATGGACTCCATGCTGGGGCTGCATACTCCAGGATTGGCCTGACATATGTGGTATACAAAGTTCTGAATGATTCCTTACACAAGTTTCTGAATGCTGTTCTTATGTTGGCCAGCCTGGCATATGCCGCTGATGTTATCCTCTTGATATGGGCTGCAGGGGACAGGTCTGGCGTGATGTCAACCCCCAAGTTTTTTTCTCTCTCTGACTCGTGAAGAATTTCATCTCCCAGATGATACCTAGTATCTGGCCTCCTGCTCCCTACACCTATCTTCATTACATTACATTTGCTTGGGTTAAACTCTAACAACCATTTGTTCGACCATTCCTTCAGTTTGTCCAGGTCTTCTCGAAGCCTTAAGCAGTCCTCCTCTGTCTTAATCCTTCTCATAATTTTGGCATCGTCAGCAACATTGAGAGAAATGAATCTATACCCTCTGGGAGATCATTTACATATATCAGAAACAAGATAGGACCGAGTACAGAGCCCTGTGGGACTCCCTTGGTGACTTCACGCCAATCTGAGGTCTCACCCCTCACCGTAACTCTCTGCTTCCTATTGCTTAGGTACTCCCTTATCCACTGGAGCACTTTACCAGCTACACCTGCCTGTCTCTCCAGCTTATGTACCAGTTATGTATGTGTGTGTGTGTGTGTGTAATTACCTAAGTGTAGTTACAGGATGAGAGCTACGCTCGTGGTGTCCCATCTTCCCAGCACTCTTTGTCATATAACGCTTTGAAACTACTGACGGTCTTGGCCTCCACCACCTTCTCACCTAACTTGTTCCAACCGTCTACCACTCTGTTTGCGAAAGTGAATTTTCTTATATTTCTTCGGCATCTGTGTTTAGCTAGTTTAAATCTATGACCTCTTGTTCTTAAAGTTCCAGGTCTCAGGAAATCTTCCCTATAAATTTTATCAATTCCTGTTACTATTTTGTATGTAGTGATCATATCACCTCTTTTTGTTCTGTCTTCTAGTTTTGGCATATTTAATGCCTCTAACCTCTCCTCGTAACTCTTGCCCTTCAGTTCTGGGAGCCACTTAGTAGCATGTCTGCACCTTTTCCAGTTTGTTGATGTGCTTCTTAAGATATGGGCACCACACAACAGCTGCATATTCTAGCTTTGGCCTAACAAAAGTCGCGAACAATTTCTTTAGTATATCGCCATCCATGTATTTAAAAGCAATTCTGAAGTTAGAAAGCATGGCATGCTTTATGTAGACAATAAACATCACTGGTGCAAGAACCGAACCCTGTGGTACTCCACTTGTGACATTTCTCCAGTCCGATACATTGCCTCTGATTACTGCCCTCATTTTTCTATCAGTCAGAAAATTTTTCATCCATGTTAAAAACTTACCTGTCACCCCTCCAATATTTTCCAGTTTCCAGAACAACCTCTTATGTGGAACTCTGGCAAAAGCCTTTTTTAGGTCCAGATAGATGCAGTCAACCCAACCATCTCTTTCCTGTAATATCTCTGTGGCTCGATCATAGAAACTGAGTAAATTCGATACACAGGATCTTCCAGATCGAAAACCATACTGTCTGTCTGATATTATATCATTTCTCTCTAGGTGTTCTACCCATTTAGTTTTGATTAGTTTTTCCAATACTTTCACTATTACACTTGTCAATGATACAGGTCTATAATTGAGGGGGTCTTCCCTGCTGCCACTTTTGTAGATTGGAACTATGTTAGCCTGTTTCCACCCGTCTGCTACGATTCCTGTACACAGGGATGCCTGAAAGATCAGGTGAAGTGGAATGCTGAGCTCAGATGCACATTCTCTCAGAACCCATGGTGAAACTCCATCTGGGCCAGCTGCTTTGTTCTTACTGAGCTCTTTTAGCATATTTTCCACTTCATCTCTAGACACCTCTATCCGCTCTATGTTGTTCTCTGGAATTCTTATTGTGTCTGGTTCTCTGAAGATTTCATTTTGTACAAACACACTTTGGAACTTTTCATTTAATGTTTCACACATTTCCTTTTCATTTTCTGTGAATCTGTTTCCCATTTTCAACCTCTGGATATTATCCTTTTCCTGCAATTTGTTGTTTATGAATTTGTGTGTGTGGGAAAAAAAAAACAAAGTTGATTGATTGACAGTTGAGATGGGCCCAAAGAGCCGGAGCTCAACCCCCATAAGTACAACTAGGTGAGAACATCCAGCAAGGAATGAGAGGTCATCATCAGAAGGACTGCCGTAGGTTCTGTAATCCATTAAACAATTATCCAATAAAAAACACTAAAGAAAGTCACCAAAGCAGCAAACATTCACAAATCCCAAGCTTCAAGATAAACAGATAGCTGGTTGGACCAAACTAATATGCAGAGGACCTGGTAAAGGTAAGTCTTGGTACAAAGGAGATGAAAAACACGGGGCAACCACACATAGCCGACCCTCAACAGCAAAAGGAATCTGCAAAAATGCCGCACAGTGGCCATAGAACAGAACACATACTAGAACCCCAGCCAAAGATCAAAGAATGCCTGATACAGATGGTGAAGGAGAGGACATATACAGTACCTCTGAAGGAAGTATATATATATGAATATATCCTCTGAGGAAGATATAGTAATTGTTCAAATCTCTGGTGCACCCCCATTTGGATTACTGTATCCAAGCATGGAGACCTCATCTCCCGAAGGACATAACTGCTCTGGAGAAGGTGCAACACCGAACAACAAAAATAATTCCAGAATTATGTCAACTCACCTATCAGGAATGGTTGAGGGCCACAGGGCTAACAATGTAAACCAGGCATGACAGGGGCAGATCTCCTGGTTGATTACCTGGTTGATACCTCTCATTGAAACTTTTAAAATATTGAACAATTTGGAGGATGTTGATCCGGAAAATTTCTTCAGAAGGTCAGATGTAACGCTAATAAAGAGCAATATTTTCAATGTTTGTTGTTTTTTAGATTCAGCTACTCAGAACAAAAATTTCAAGTAGCACAGGGTATGAGCCCATAGTGAACTTTATGGTAATGGTTTCAAGCTCAACAAGCCACAATGTAGGAATGTGAACAGGAAATGCTTTTTCACCCACAGGGTTATAAACCATGGAACTGCCACCCGCCGAAGCCGTAAATTCCAAAACTTTGGTAACTTTTAAAGTATAGCTGGAAAAAATCATCAAGGCAAAAGGGGAGGGGGGGGGGGGGACCTTCGACCTGTCCTCACCGAGGCTATTAGTATTAGTAGCTCTAAGGTAAACTCAGGTAATACCATCCGTAAATGCTAATGATAGAGGTTCAACTAAGGTCAAAGAGACAAAGAAAATAAAAGAAAATAAAGAGATAGTAGGCCCCCCTAGCTCTTGCCGCCACCACCAACCTCGAAGCTGGAGCCAGTAAGCCAATCTCGGACCAAGCTCAGAATAACCGCAGATGATATTGAATCCCAGAACCATCACTCATAGGTATATCCCCCCCCCCCCCACAAGATACATCCACCAAATGTAACATAAAATGCAGCTGAGCTGTATTTTATGTACTTGGTACATCTGCAGGTTGGGGGTGCAGCAAGAAGATATGTGCAATGATAACACAAAAAGGTGTAAGCTAGAAGACAAGTAGATTATCAACATAAACAGGACAGCAGCCAGACGAGTGAGCAAATGATCAGTGTTGACAAGGAAGGGGTGAAGCTAGCAGGATTGCAGCTCAAAACAGCTGAGTAGATGGAGAGTGAATTTAGACTGGCTAAACCAGCTGTCCATCAGATGAGGACGAGGTAGCACAGGAAGCCTCCTGAAACTGGGTTGCAAATACCAAACTATATGCCCAACACTATTTACCTGAAAGTAAGAAGCCATCAAAAGGCCTAATAGAGGCAACATGTTGGGCCAGTGCCACCAGGTGGAGGAGTGAAAGGGAGGGGGGGGGGGGGAATGGGGGAGCATATGATACTTCAGGTGACCTGGGCTGCTATTTGGTGTCGGCCAAGCACATTGTAGTTTGGGTATTTACCCTGTGGGAAATTATCACTTGCCTCGGGATGCGTAATTTCCTTCAAGTGGTCATCTGTTTTGTGGCACCTATGCCACAAAACCTGGCATAGGTGCCACAAAAAACTGGGGATAACCACCTGAGTGGTTATTCCCAGTTTGGTGGCTCATCTCTGGTTCCCTGCTTCCCTCATCTTGTAGTGAGAGATTCTGATCCTAAGGCACGGTGCAACCAGAGTTAAGCTCAGGAAGTCACTGAGGGCCCTCCCAAAAAGCTAAGAATGTGTGTCTAATCATTTTACAACTGGATAAGGGTTGCACAGTAGAGGTGGTGCTGTCCTAGGAGGCAGGATGTGACTTGGCAGCGGGTTCCAACCCCATTACCTAGAAGAAATGAATGTTGCTGGCCATAGCATTGGTCAGGTACACACGAGAGAGGGGGTGCTAGCACGTACCCTTAAGCACTCATCAGTTACTGACCTTGGCTATGTACAATGGATGATTTCTTTCCAATGAAGCAAGACTCCAGGAGCTTGAAGAACTTAAAAGAAGAAAATGAGACTAAATGTAGTAAGGCAGGAAGGAACATGAACAGCTATTGCTGAAAAGTTGCCTTCTTTTTTATACCACAGAAAGAATGAAAACTGAAATTTAGAAAGGACGAACTTCCTATTCATGAGAGATTTAAAATAAACATTGTTGAAATACAAAATATTTCTCAGCATGTAGCAAGGCAGGTTTTATAACAACCAATTGACATGACATAACTTAGATAATTCAAGCAAACTATATGTCGTAATGTCCAACTATTTACAAGAAAATACAATATAATTTGAAGATCTAACAAATTCACAGGAACAAAAATGTTAACGAATTATGCACCACCCTCATATTATTAAAACTGTTACACACATCTTTGCAAAATGTTTGAATGTTAGCTGAAAATACAAGAGGAATCCAGACTGTAATTCATAACACAATTATTTTCTACTGAAAGCAAATAGAAAAAGTACTTAAATTGGTTTCAATGGAAATGTAAAAAAACAGTAACTGGTTTAGTAAGAAGAGGCCCAGAAGAGGCCCATATTTCTGGATGTGTCATTACTGTACCAGTTCAATACAAGCAGTAACAACAGACTGGTCATTTCAAGTGAAATCAGATATTATTCTAAACACGCAAAATTCATTAACTCCTTCAGCTTAGCATTATTTTTGGTAATTTTAAAATAAGAGCGCATTTCAAGATGCCTTTGACCTATGTGACCAGAATGCATTAGTCTTATCTCTGTATATATGTAATGTCATGTGTTGACCAGTAGCTTGCCCATGACGGGCTGGCCAAAATAGGAAACCCTCCAGAAAACTCAGAATAACCACACACATCTAGCCAATTCCCTACCCCTTCTCTCACAAAGGCCCTATTCTATTTCAAATTTCCACTGTCCATTTGTTCAATGTTCATTAGCCAATCGTTTTCACTAACCCTTTCAACATCAGTCCCATAAATGTTTACAAATTCCTTCCATTTCAATCATTCATAATCTTTTCCACCTATACAAAGCACTGTAAAAGATTCCTATTAGTCCACTTCATTCTTCACAACTCATATTTGTCCTTTTTTGCCTTTTCCACATCTTAAAGAAATATAAGAAGTGAATTTTCTTATATTTCTTCAGCAGCTTTGTTTAGTTAGTTTAAATCTATGATGTCTTGTTCTTAAAGTTTCAAGCCTCAGAAATTCTTCCCTTATCAATTTTCTTGATTCCTATTGCTATTTTGTATACAGTGATCATATCTCCTCTTTTTCTTCAATCTTCAAGTTTCGCATATTTAATGCCCCTAATCTCTCCTCGTAGCTCTTGTCCTTCAGTTCTGGGAGCCATTTAGTTGCATATCTTTGCACCTTGGTTTGTTGACGTGCTTCTTAAGATATGGGCACCATACAACCACTGCATATTCCAGCTTTGGTTTCACAAAGGTCTTGAACAATTTTTTTAGGATTTCACCATCATGTATTTAAAAGCAATTCTGAAATTGGGACGTGTAGAATAGACTCCGCACAAGATGTTCTTTATGTGGTCCTCAAGTGATGTTTTCCTATCCACAGCCATCCTTAGATCTCTTTATCCAATTTTTTTAAAGATTTTTTCACATAATTTGTAATTTGTGTGGGGTCTATTTTCTCCTATTCAACATTTCATAACATGGCATCTATTCACATTAAATTTAATTTGTCAAGTGGTGCTCCATATCTCTTTTCTCTGGAGAACATATAAATTCACAATAGACATCATTGATTATGTGTTATACAAAAGGGCACTAAACTCGGCAACTCAGAAAATCAGAGCAGCTAAAAGAAATTACGAAAGAAAACTTGCCCAAAACATAAAGAAAGATCCAAAATTGTTCTATGCCTATATAAAAGGTAAAACCCAAACAAAGGACTCAGTTGGACCATATAATAGGTGAGTCTCAATAGGTGAGACTTACCAAGCTATAATGGACATAAAAAAGGGCAGCAAACTCTCTAAATTAATATTTTATATCAGTGTTCACAGTGGGCGCCTGACAGCTGAGTGGACAGCGCTTCGGATTCGTAGTCCTGAGGTTCCGGGTTCGATCCCGGTGGAGGCGGAGACAAATGGGCAAAATATTTCTTTTACCCTGATGTTCCTGTTGCCTAGCCATAAATAGGTACCTGGGAGTTAGACAGCTGCTACGGGCTGCTTTCTGGGGGAGGGGGGGATAACAAAAAGGAGGCCTGGTCGAGGACCGGGACGCGGGGGCGCTAAGGCCCGAAATCATCTCAATATAACACTCAAAAGGTTGAATGACATTCCATCACCCACACAAATATCTGAAGGAGGGGTAGAGAATGAATTTAGGGATATACCCATAAGATGCGAAATAACTAGAAAGAACATTGACAAACTAAAAGACTCAAAAGCCCCAGGTGTGGATGGAATCCAATCCAAAGCCTTAAAGGAACTGGTAGAAGAACTATGCCTACTGCTGAAACTACTTTTTACAAAATCTCGGCGACCAAGGGGTAGCCTCTATATTGGAAATGTGCAAACAATTCACTGTGTCGGGGGACAGGAAGCCAGAGTGTATTCATACTTGTTTGACTTTTATCGAGGGGGCCCCCTCCCCCAAGGCCCCACCCAGGAGTCAATCCCACAACAAGCTGACTAACTCCTGAGCACCAACTAACTGTTAGGTGAACAGAGGCATTAGATGAAAAGAAATGTGCCCACCCGTTTTTGTCCTACCCGAAATTCTCGATTGTGTGTCGAGAACAAACCCGACTGTACTACCGGGACCCTAGTAGTAGTAGGCATCCTTCAGTCTCGGAAGACTATGGAGTTGCGCCCTGACAGGGTGCAAAGCCTGGGTAGGTAACCGGGACCCTAACGTTACAACTATTTTCAAAAAAGGAAGAAAGAGCTCAGCAGAAAACTACCGCTCGATCAGCTTGACATCACACAGCTGCAAGCTTATGGAGAGAATCCTCATGGAGGGAATCATTCACCATCTTTCAGTGAACAACCTTGTACAATTGGCACAACATGGATTTTTAAAACCTGATCCTGTCTTACAAACTTGACTCACATTTTTGGAAACAGTAACCAGCTACTCAGACAAGGGTCTTCTGGTGGATGTAATATATGTGGATTTTGCTCAAGCTTTTGATAAGGTAAAACATAAAAGACTGGTGAGGAAATTACAGGCCCATGGAATAAATGGCAAAATGTTAGAATGGATAAAACATTGGTTGGTGGAAAGAAAACAGGGTCGTGCTAAATGGAAACGAATCTGAATGGAGAAATATGATAAGTGGAGTACTACAAGGATCCATTTTGGGATCTACCCTTTTTGTCTTATACATCAACGACATAGATGAGAATATTACAAAACCAGATCATCACATTTGCAGACGACACAAAGATTTATGGTAAAATGGGAAATGATAATGATATTGAATCCTTTCAAAGAGGTCTACATGAACTCCACAAATGGTAAGAAGACTGGTAAATGCTTTTTAACACTTTCGCCCGGGCATGACGCAACATTGCGTCATCCGTTTACTGTCGGTAATACCGGGGATGACGCAACATTGCGTCATCCACTTTAAATAATCACCAAAAATCAGGTTTTTATCCGATTTTTTGGGGACTGGTTTTAAAATGTGCGCCGATGTCTTCCCATTTTCTTTGTTGAGCCTCGTGGCCCTCAGGTGGCTTGGCACACGCTGTGGGCCCATTGTTTTCGCTCCACTCTTGTGACCAATGTCGCCTCCCCTCGCATCTCAAACGTGTGAACATTTCAGCTATTTTCCGTGGCTATATTTTTTACTGCGGCTTTAGAAACTATCTACCCTTACTCCACGATGGATAGTGATCATGAACAAGGCCCTTCCAGGAAGAAAATTGCGAAAGAAAGGCTTGAAAAGGGAGGGAATTGGGAGTGTAGCTGGAAGGCGTCTGAGCGCTCACTTGCGGCTAACGCGTGGCCCGTCTTCAACTCGTCGGCGGTTGGAGCGTGACCAGGTTTTATATTTTATATGCTAATGTTCCTCTAGAGAATTCTACTGCGTACCCATTGAGACCAAAATGAAAGACCTAGGATAAAAATTGAGGTGACCAGAGTGAAAATAGTGAAAACATTTTATCGCGTTTGCACGCTCCTGGGTAACTCGTTCGCACTTTCTCTGTTTGCTGCGGGTAATTAGCCGGGCTTTTGGAGTTTATATGCATTTAGTGCTGTAGAGAATTCTATTGCGAACACAATGATACCAAATTAAATCTCGTAGGACGAGAATTAAGGTGACAAAGTTGAAGAGAGTATACACTTTTCAGAATTTACGTGCGCTCCCGTGACACCCTGGGTCCCATATCGCACAGTTGAGGGGTGGCGCGCGGGGTGCGCGAAAGTGTTAATATCGACAAATGCAAGACCTAGCACATGGAGCATAACAACCCAAGCCACAACTACCAAATTAATAATATTACATTACAGCAGATTGATGAAGAAAAGGACACTGGAGTCAAGTTCCATCACTCATTAAAAGTTGCGGAACAGGTGGGTGCAGCAGTCAGAAGAGCTAACCAAACTCTTGGGATAATCAAGCGTACCTTTGACTATAAGGAAGAGAAGGTAATGGTTTACCTGTATAAATCTCTTGTGTGTGCCCCCATTTTGATTACTGTATCCAAGCATAGAGACCTCATTTTTTTTTTTTAGAAGGACATAGCTGCTCTGAAGAAGGTACAACACCGGGGCAACAAAAGTCAATCCAGAGCCAAGTCATCACCCATATCAGAAACGCTTGAAGGCCACAGGGCTAACAACACTGCAAAAAAGGCATGACAGGGCGGCTCTCATTGAAACTGTTAAAATACTGAACAATTTAGAGGATGTTGATTCGGATATTTTTTCAGAAAGTCAGATGTAACACAAACAAGGAGCAACGGTTTCAAGCTCAACAAGCCATAATGTAGGACTGAGAACAGGACATGCTTTTCACTCTTTGATGAATGAAGATGCTTTGCAGCGGTTGTATGGTGCCCATATCTTAAGAAGCACATCAACAAACTGGAAAAGGTGCAAAGACATGTCACTAAGTGGCTCACAGAACTGAAGGACAAGAGTTACGAGGAGAGGTTAAAGGCATTAAATATGCAAAAACTAGAAGACAGAAGAAAAAGAGGCGATATGATCACTACGTACAAAATAGTAACAGGAATCGATAAAATTGATAGGGAAAAATTCCTGAGACCCGGAACTTCAAGAACAAGAGGTCATAGATTTAAACTAACAAAACAAAGCTGCCGGAGAAATATAAGAAAATTCACTTTTGTAGACAGAGTGGTGGACGGTTGGAACAAGTTAGGTGAGAGGGCGGTAGAAGCCAAAACCGTCAGTACTTTCAATAGGTAATTACTCGTGGTGTAACATCATCTTTACTTCATTCATTAAAAACATTGTTTTATTTGCTGTGCTTAGAACATGTTATCCTAAATCGAATACCACATACTACGGTGTTTACTGCAAAATTACACAGTAAACAGTAACTGTGGTCTCTTGCTCTACCTATTACTGTGGCCTCTTGATCTACCTATTACTGTGGTCTCTTGCTGTACCTATTACTGTGGTCTCTCGCTCTACCTATTACTGTGGTCTCTTGCTCTACCTATTACTGTGGCCTCTTGCTCTATTACTGTGGCCTCTTGCTCTACCTATTACTGTGGTCTCTTGCTCTACCTATTACTGTGGCCTCGTGCTTACCTATTACTGTGGCCTCTTGCTCTACCTATTACTGTGGTCTCTTGCTCTACCTATTACTGTGGTCTCTTGCTCTACCTATTACTATGGTCTCTTGCTCTACTTATTACTGTGGCCTCGTGCTTACCTATTACTGTGGTCTCTCGCTCTACCTATTACTGTGGTCTCTTGCTCTACCTATTACTGTGGTCTCTTGCTCTACTTATTACTGTGGCCTCGTGCTTACCTATTACTGTGGTCTCTTGCTCTACCTATTACTGTGGTCTCTCGCTCTACCTATTACTGTGGCCTCTTGCTTACTTATTACTGTGGCCTCTTGTTATACCTATTACTGTGGCCTCTTGTTCTACCTATTACTGTGGCCTCTTGTTCTACCTATTACTGTGGTCTCTTGCTCTACCTATTACTAGTTAAACAGTATTCTTATCCTTTATAGGAAAATAAAGTCATATTTTAACTCAGGACTAGGTTATATATGATAAAGCTACATGAGTGGTTCCTGGATTGTACCTGGATGGGGTTCTGGGAGTTCTTCTATTCCCCAAGCCTGGCCCGAGGCCAGGCTTGACTTGTGAGAGTTTGGTCCACCAGGCTGTTGCTTGAAGCGGCCCGCAGGCCCACATATACCTGGTTGATGGGGTTCTGGGAGTTCTTCTACTCCCCAAGCCTGGCCCGAGGCCAGGCTTGACTTGTGAGAGTTTGGTCCACCAGGCTGTTGCTTGAAGCGGCCCGCAGGCCCACATATACCTGGTTGATGGGGTTCTGGGAGTTCTTCTACTCCCCAAGCCCGGCCCGAGGCCAGGCTTGACTTGTGAGAGTTTGGTCCACCAAGCTGTTGCTTGGAGCGGCCCACAGGCCCACATATACCTGGTTGATGGGGTTCTGGGAGTTCTTCTACTCCCCAAGCCCGGCCCGAGGCCAGGCTTGACTTGTGAGAGTTTGGTCCACCAAGCTGTTGCTTGGAGCGGCCCGCAGGCCCACATATACCTGGTTGATGGGGTTCTGGGAGTTCTTCTACTCCCCAAGCCCGGCCCGAGGCCAGGCTTGACTTGTGAGAGTTTGGTCCACCAAGCTGTTGCTTGGAGCGGCCCACAGGCCCACATATACCTGGTTGATGGGGTTCTGGGAGTTCTTCTACTCCCCAAGCCCGGCCCGAGGCCAGGCTTGACTTGTGAGAGTTTGGTCCACCAGGCTGTTGCTTGGAGCGGCCCACAGGCCCACATATACCTGGTTGATGGGGTTCTGGGAGTTCTTCTACTCCCCAAGCCCGGCCCGAGGCCAGGCTTGACTTGTGAGAGTTTGGTCCACCAGGCTGTTGCTTGGAGCGGCCCACAGGCCCACATATACCTGGTTGATGGGGTTCTGGGAGTTCTTCTACTCCCCAAGCCCGGCCCGAGGCCAGGCTTGACTTGTGAGAGTTTGGTCCACCAGGCTGTTGCTTGGAGCGGCCCGCAGGCCCACATACCCACCACAACCAGGTTGTTCCGGCACTCCTTGAAAAAAAAGTATGCACACAAAAGTATTTTGTATGTACACTTCTGGGTTTATGCATTTAGAATTTGTCGTCTTATGACAGCAGTAATTGCACTCAATACTTCTAGGATGTCATGAAACATATGAAGAATGTTTAATAACAGCAATAATGAAGTGTAGTGATATTTTAATTTACATTTTTTAACTTCATTTTAGAGCATTAGCAAGTTTGCAGTTTACAAACTAATTCTTTGTCCAATATCATCCATAACACTATTGGATAGGAATTATAAAAAAACAGTAATTAGAGTGCAAAATTAATGAGTTGCAAGGGTTGAGGTGACTTAATAGTGTGGAGCAATCTCATCTCGGCCAGCAACAGTTGCAAGGGTTGAGGTGACTTAATAGTGTGGAGCAATCTCATCTCGGCCAGCAACAGTTGCAAGGGTTGAGGTGACTTAATAGTGTGGAGCAATCTCATCTCGGCCAGCAACAGTTGCAAGGGTTGATGTGACTTGATAGTGGACTTGCCGGTCGACCATGGCGATGGATGGTGATGTGCGCAGCATCTCTCCCATTGACATTCCCTATCCCTTTGAGGGTTTTCCTGACCTGTTGTTCCTTGGCACGCATTCCGATCACGTCGTTCTCCTGTTCTTGGAGGGGGATCCAGAGGGTGTTTTCCTGGACAGTAAACATCATAGTAAGGCTAATAGATTGGGGGCAAAACATCGCCAACATCCTGAGGTATCCTGTGACCCTTCACGGCCTCCATTTCTACGCCCTCCACTCACTCCAGGTGGGACGAGTTCTCCTTGTCTACAAACGTTCATCATTGCCTTTGATGCCGATACGCCCGTTGATCGGAATGTTTTTGGAAATAGCAGGGCACAAAGTCTCCTTTATCATGCCATTCCCAAATTCTTTAAGATTAAAGTGCACGATATCAGACCGAATAAACACAGGAACTTGTTTGCGGTGGACCACAATTACTCCGGGGAACTGGAGCTTTCGGACGTTACTGACATCTGTGGTTACAAAGTCCATTGTTATAAACCTCTGGGTGACTGTTTAGTACGATATGTGGTCCGGCATGTTGTTGACATTAATGCGGACAACATCAAGGCAAACTGCAGGATGCTGGCATTCTGATCTTCAGTGTCAAGAAGTTTCTGCATTGGACTAAGGGTGAAATGTGTGATACCGGACCTGCCCTCCTTACGTTTCTTGACTACTTTTCCCCCGCTGATTGGGTTTGGATTAATGGCTTCCTCTAAATTGGAGGCGTACATCCTCCGTCCCACTCAGTGCTTTCGCTGTAAAGGTTTTCACCACACCTCACAAGGCTGCACCAACGATGTTAAATGTGGCAAATGCTCTGGTTCCCATTATACTCATGACTGTGTGTGTCTGATATGCTTTGCTACCCCAACTGTGGTGGTGATCATGCTATCATATTCAAGCAATGTTCTTCCTACATAGCAGCGCTCACTAAGGCTGCCCCAGCCATCTCTCTGTCTTCCAGTCGTGTTTTGCTTTGTCCTGACCCAGTTCCTCATCACCCTCTGCCTCCCACTCTGCTGCCGTCTTTGCCTGTGCCTGACCTATCTGTCAATGATGTTCTCACCCCTGAGACCTCTTCTCTCCCATATACTGTACCACTGAGTCCCAATCTTGTTGATGTTATTGTCGCTCGCATTGTGGATGCCTTCGAGAAGGCGCTGGTCCGACTCCTCAATAAATTCTTTCCACAGTCAGTCCTCCCCGTTCCTGAGGCTGACCCGACACATCCCTCCTCCACTTCTCCTATGATTGATGTCCAACCTACCACAGCTGCCACCTTGCCTGACGGGCCCCATAAACCACACTTTCCCACGACTTGTCCTCGCACCTCTCCTAGGTCTTCCTCCTGTTGTCCTGCTGGCACTTCTAGGAAGACTGATGCATTTGCGTCCCAGCCGTAATGCTCCGGATGCAGTCTACGTGCCTTGCCCTGTCCTAACCTCACATATCACGTCCTGACTTCCTTTGATCGCACCTCCCTTACTTTCTCATGTCTGCTTTGCACCTGCCTCCTACACATTCTTCGCCTACCGCCCTCCATCTTTTGCCTCCATCCCTCGCTTTCTTAAATGTGGCGACGCTTTGCGTTCGCCTTCTGTTTTCCTCCTTATTCCCGACCTGCATCCCTTTCCTCTTGTTTGTTTATTTTGCCTTATCCTCACCCACATTGATGGTGTCGTTATCTTCCCAACTCATCATCTTCACTCAACTTCCCAACGGACACATCGTGACCGTTGATGTGCCGCTGTGCATTGTAGCATACCCATCTTCCTACATTACCACTTGTGCAGTCATCAGGAGATTATATCTTCATGCAAACTGCACGTATTGCGAAGAAGAAGAAGACTTAATTGTGTTGAGCTATCTCAGCTCGGCCAGCAACAGTTGCAAGGGTTGAGGTGACTTAATAGTGTGGAGCAATCTCAGCTCAGCCAGCAACAGGAAGCCACTGAGGCCTTACTTCCCTCAGAAAAATGCATTTTATTTTGTTCAATACTTTTTCTTATGAAAAGCAATTAAGACATTATTCCAAAGGTAAAAGGAATGGTAAGTTTTATAGCAAGTATGAATAGCATTTATAATAAGTATCAACCCCCTGGACTGTGCAAAGGTTACCCGAGGCATTATTTGTGTGTCCACCGAAAATAGTATTCAAAACAAGTTTTTTTCTTATACTGTTAAATCCATGCTCTGAACATTGGAACAATGTCCAAAAATTCATGTCACTTTCCAAGATGACAGATGTTTCCTGGTGGCATCAAGCACCAATTAGTAACAGAGTGTACCAGTGGACGTTTCACGTGTTGAATAGATTAAATATCTTTTCCACATAATTTATAGGCTGTGTGGCCTATTTTCTCTCCCATTCAACATTTCATTATGTGACATTTATCCACATTGAATTCTGTTTGCCATGTTTTGCTGCATTCACTTATTTTGTCAATTAATTTTGAAGAACATTACAGTCATTTACATCTTTTAATTTCTTAACTAACTAATCATCATCTGCAAACATATTAATATGTATAACTGAATTACCCTCTGGTAGATTCTTTATATAGACAATTAGACAATGAATATTACTGGCATAAGTACTGAGTATTATGGTACTGTACTAGGTAACATTTCTCCAGTCTAAAATATGGACTTGAATCTCCGCTCTTATTTTGGTGTGAAACTCCACCAAGTCTTTTTTTAAATGCAGATCAATGCAGTTGACCCAACCTTCTCTTTCCTGTAAGATCTCTGTGGCTCTGTTATAAAAATAAGTAGATTTGTTACACTGGATCTTTCAGTTCAAAAGCCATACTGTCTGTCCAGTATTGTCATTTCTTTCCAGCTACACGAGCCATTTAGTTATATTTATTTTCACAGATTTTACTACCACACTTGTCAATGATACAGCTTTGTAATTTAGAGAGTCGATGTTGTTACCATTTGTAGAGACTGGATGTATGTTTGCCTTTTATTATATGCCTGTTTGGTTCTCTGAAAGACTGTCTGAAAATAATTTGATAGCATAATGCTATCAAATTATTTATCATAATCATAGCTATCAAATGCTATCATAATCATAGCTATCAAATGCTATCATAATGCTCAAGGGTGCACTTCTTCAAAAGCAAAGGTGACAAACTTCATCTGGCTTGATTGCTATGTTTCTCCCTAATTCCTTGAGCAGTTCTACTTTTCCTCTAGACACATCTAGGTACTCTAGGTTATGTTCTACACTCCATATTGTGTCCAGTTCTCGGAAAACCTTCTTTTGTACCTATTTTGGTACTTTTCATAATGTTTCATACATTTAATTTTCAGTCTATAATTTTTCCGTAATGCAATTTGTTTCTTATAAATTTATAATAAAGGTTTGGTTATCACAACAATGTAGTTGTTACATACTGGTTTGTATTGCTGGTGTCTCTGTGGCTTAAGCCTCCTCATACATTGGTTCAATTTATTATTTTTTGATCTCTGGTCCTCTCACAATTTATGTTCAGTCAATCATGTGTTCTAGTTTTGCATTTCTGTTTCGATAAAAAATTGTGTGTGCTATCAAATATAACAGAATGTTGCATACATCTTATGCCCTTCCTTGCTTAACAAAAAATCCTTTCTTAGTATTTCTTAGAAAAAAAATTTCTTAGTATTTGGCATAAGATGATGGTCAGGAAACAACCATGAAAGGAAGGACAAAACAACCCTATCAGAGACCGAAGGAAACCTACACAGTGAGAGGAAAAACCGGAAGGACCACCAGGATCATCGTACTGCCGCCGAGATGAAGCACGCTGGTGGGAGTCTAATAGCACAGCCACCTGTGCTCCATACAAGTGGTGATAGACACGAGTCAGAAATGCCAGATGCGAAGACTCGAGAAGAAGAATGAAACAGCCTTGTAACAGCCAGGACCTATCCAGTGAAAGAGGCGGAGCCGCGGGAAGACCCACGGGATTGGACACCGAGCAAGCAGCGCCTGAAACGAAGGCTAGGCCCTCGTTTCAGGCGCTCGTTTCACCCCCCCCCCTTTTCCTCACCATCTTCCATACACCAACAAGAGTCATCAATAAAGATAAGCTATAACTTGTATATACTATAGTACTAAATATGTGTGTGTGTATTAGGTATGAAATGTATTTTGAAGTTAATATTTTTGGGAAGTTGACCAGACCACACACTAGAAGTTGAAGGGACGACGACGTTTCGGTCCGTCCTGGACCATTCACAATCGACTTGAGAATGGTCCAGGACGGACCGAAACGTCATCGTCCCTTCATCTTCTAGTGTGTGGTCTGGTCAACATACTTCAGCCACGTTATTGTGACTCATCGCCTGCATATTTTTGGGAGTTTGGAACAGATTAATTCAATTTACAGTACATTATTTCTTATGGGAAAATTCATTTTTGGTTGTGAATTTTTGGGTTATGAACCATCTTTGGGCACGGATTAAATTCGTAAACAGAGGGGGCCACAGTATATAAATTCCACGAATTGCACACTTTTGAATAATATTACAGCAAAAAAAAAAAAGAAAAAAAGAAATGAATGAGAAACATCAAAATAAATGTGAAACATTATATTTGCAGCAACTGTCACCCCACGGGGTGGAGGGTCTAGTGACCCCGAGCACTCCATCGCTCAGCGCCCATAATTTGCTCAACTTCCCAGCTCAATCACGGCTAAAGTATGTCACATACAATATTTTTGTTTCGTTTCTCATGATCAGAGACTGCATTTTAACAATATAAGAAGATAAAATAATATTTTGCAAGGAATTTATTTTCGGCGCACAGCAAGAATGTGATATTTTAAGGTCGCACACCACAATGGTTAAGAAACATTTATTCATTATCTAAATGAAAAATGCTCCAAGAAATTTGAAAGTAATATTAAACTTTCATTGGCCTATCAGCCATTTGCAATGAGTGAATGACAACAAGACCAGAGCGTTGTGATGGTGTGCCACCACCAGGTGCGCCGCCCTGGTGGCCTGATGCGGCAACAATACATCACATCCAGAAATACAAGTTTCACATCCTGTATAGCAATTCTCTTGCCCAAAATATAAACACCTACACAGCTGATCTTAGAGGATGTAAGAGATGGGATACAAAATCCACTTTAAAATATCTTTCAATATATATGTATGATGAAAAATACTAAAATAGTTTTTTTCCACAAATTATCCTTGTAAAATATGGGTGGATCTTTTATGCTGGCAAATATGGTATATCATATGAATTTTTTGTAAGAATTTTGTAAATTTTTAGCATGCTAAACTCTTAAAAAGTCTGAACAAAACAGAATTGAAGTCTGACACTCCTAGTTAAAATATCTTCATAACTGCTTCTACATTTTGCTAAATATAAAGCAAAAATTATTTTCCTTTCTTTCCTATACATTATTAATGTTTATAATGATTTTTGTTTATAACTACTGTCTAAGAACATCTATGTGATATTACTCTAATAGAGTATAAAAATGAATGTCAAATTATCTGTGTGTAAAACACATTCCAAAATCAGGATCTGCAGAAGCAATAAATGTTTTGTTATTTTAAGATCTTCAATGATTAGAATCAAGGCTTAACATTCCACAAAGTCTGGTGCAGTGTGATGTTGTGAATATATGAGGGTTTTATGTGTCAAGTACAAAGTTAGACAATATATGACACTTTACTACATTAACTTAAAACTTAGACAACCATCTGCAAAAAAAAAAAAACTAAAAAAATAAACTAAATAAAATTCATAAACAAATAAATTAAACAAATGTAAAAACAATAAAGACTTGTTACTTACCATAAATTATTTGCCACTTCTCAGGAACTTTAATACAGGTGATAAATGGACAAAGATAAACTTGTGTCAGTCTTATACTAGACAAGAGAGATAGGTTAGTCCAGGTCAGGTCACTAGGAGTCATGTTCTGGAAATTTGGTAATGACAACAATATTGTTTTTGTGATCTCAGCATAAAGCAAAAATTCCTAATGTTTATCTTCATTGTTTGAGACATATTCTACAATTCATTTCCATCAGTAGATACAAAGCCAACCCAATAGTGTTCAGTACTCTAATACACAGCATCAGAAGGCATCTTTTAATTATCAAATCAAATTTGGCTTTTACTATATTACAATATATTCTTTATAAAGGTCACTGCTCTTGTCTATTAATTTACAAATTGATAAGAGATAAAATGTGACTTTCAAAAATTATTTTGAATATGCCAAAGCTAAGGGTCAACAGGTTTCCTTAATAAGAAACTGATCAAATTTTAGCTTATAAACTCCCATGATAGTAAGTACAGTACAGTACTGTAATTGGATTGCAACATGTTTCACTTCAAAAATGAACATAACAAATATATCCTCTTTTTGCACTTTGAGCACATTTCCATCCTGTAAATAAAGATTATGTTAAAATCAAATATATATTTTATTTGGATTGCTTCAATATTTGAAGAATAAATAATGCTGCATTTACAATCACACTTCAGTTTTAAAATCCTCAGTACTATCAATTCCAAATTAGCATCTCAGTAGTATGATTTATTTTTATTTTTAAGCCTTCCTCATGCTGAGGCAGTAGTAGTCAGCAGTTCATGCGTCAGGTCTAGTCAGCCACAAGTCGAATCACTCAAGACAAACATGCAAGGACTAAGCAAGTCACATACAAATACCATGCTGCGTCCAGATAGTATTACCCTCCATTACTCTTCCTGGATATTATAACCAAGAAAGATGGACTGATCAGTGGAGCGCAGCACAGTTCACTCATAACTTAAAGAGGTCTAGGAGCAAACAAAACTCTGCAGAGGTCGGAGGCACATATATTGGGGTCGTGATACAGGAATGACTTAATTCACATGCTTAATGACAATGGAAGGGATATACTGCAGGCAAGGTGGAGGGGGAGGGGGCTCATACACAGAAAAATCTACTTCCCATAGCTGACACAATGCCAGTGGCCCTCATATCTATTATCAACACTTCATTCTTCAATACTGGTCCTTAGATATACAGTATCTTCTTCAAGTACCACAAAGTAGTTCTAATATGAAGAGAAATCATAGTATTATAACAGAAAAATGACAGCTGAAGAATGAAGACCACTGATATTACTAGCCAAAAATAACATGTCTATTATGTATTGCATTGTCTTTCATCTGAGTGTCCAGCTGAATCCAAGCAAGATACCTGACCAATCCTGGTGCATGAAATAGAAGATAGACCCCAACCAGCACCACATTTCCTCCACCACCGCCCCCCCACCACCAGGTCCACCCTGCCTCAAGTTTACACCCAAGGAAGAGGTAGTAATCATGTAGGACAAAATATAATTATTATTATTATTATATCATGATTACAGCCTTTGAATTACTGAATGTAGAAAATAACCAATATATTAACCTACATTATAATAATTTAATCACTTTTAGCCACCAAAACTCAGTGGGTTATCACTGCTTCATCTCTTATAAATAAGAGTAAAGATTGCAGACTTCAAGTATCTTGTAAGATTCTCTGTACTTTGGGCCTGTCAACTGAAGCTCGAGTTATAAGTACTGTACTTGCAATCACAATACAGGAACATGGCTCAACACCTTCAGACGATCGAGCTCACAACTGAAGTGTCTTATGCTTGACTTTGAGAGGTATCATATGTCCAAATCAGAAAACTGTAAATATGTAGTTAAAGGCTAATTTATTCTTTCTGTGGTGTCCTGAATTTAGAATTATTACAAGACTGTAGTCAACAGAATCTTTATCCAAGGAATTGGAAAGCACTATAACAGCTATAAAGTGACCAGAAGAGTATAAACCATGTAGTCTACCAAAGTATGGTTAGCAAATAAAAGCTGCTATTAATCTAAACAAACTTGTACTTTATCATAAAAATAAAACATGACCACAAACAAAAAGAAATATTGTTTAAGTAACAGGTGTGTGACAAAGAGAACACAGTATATCAAGGATAAGCAGATGGAAATATGTCCCTTTGCTTCTCTCCTCGTACTGTGTCACGGAGGAGTCGAAGTTGGGAGGTAAGATTTTCACGGTGCAACACAAAGCAAATGATGTGCAAGAAAAGGTTACCACGTATGACAAGGGTACACATGCAAAGGTACAAAGCAAGATTTCACTATATTTGGACAATTAATCCCAGAACACACTCTCAGAATGGCAGGTAGCAAATGTTCATTCTTAGAATGGTAGGTGACAAATGCTCATTCTTCAATTCTGTCTCAAATGAAAATGCAACAGCTGTTAAAACTTTAAGCCGAATCCAAAGATTATGCTAAAAACCCAATCAATAATCACTATTACAGTCCACTGCCAACTGATAATAACTTTTAACATGTGAAAGATGCCTTTGAATGCTAAAAATAGCCATATAACTTCTAAGATCTATTAAGTAATGTATTTTGTGAGCAAAAGGGGGTATCAGTCATATTTCCTATTCCCCATCTTTTTCACTTGCAAGGAGCAAATATCAGAACGCATTATCCTATGAAGAAGATTCTGTCACGTATAAACCAATTATACAGTATTTCTGAACACTTTGTTAGGCATCGAGTATTGTGAAAGAAGCTTTTAGATTGCACTTGTGATCTTGAGAGCAGAATTCTACCTCTAAAGAGAGCAAACGGTTACAAAAAAATAAATTAGGAATGTCACATTCATAATACTCATAGTTATAACTTGTTCTAATCTACATTCTAAAGATTAAATGGTAAGTTATCTCTTACATAAGCTGGAGAAGCCTTCTGATAAATGCATTAAACCAGATAATAAAAAAGAAAGAATATTGATGCTGATAAGCTCATTTTAATAGTTACTGAAGTGTGGCAAAAATTTATATTAGAGTGAATGTGAGTTTCAAGACCAATATTATTGTTCAATAACTAGAGGTTGCAAAAGTGAAACACGTTCTCTAACTAATCCATCCTCCTAAAATTATAGTACTTGGAGCAACTACAGTATTTGGTCAAATGTATGAAAATGGACTGTTTAGCCAACAATGTTCATATTTGTATTATTATTTTAGTAAAACGTATAAAACCAGCGTTGAATGTAATGAAAAGCCATTTTCTGGGTGAGACCCAGAGGCTCCCCAGAGCTTACTAGGCTGATATGCTAATGTCAGACTTTGGCATCAGTCATGTGCATGGAGTTCTGTGGGCCTACCCGGGACCACGAGCCAGAGCCTGGCTCCCTCAGAGAGGCTTGGGAAGCAATGGCCTATAGAAAACCCCATGTAGTTGGAAGCATTCTATGTCAGCAATCGACCGGGTCAGGCACCCAGAGAGGTAAGCATCCCAAAACAAACCCCTATTCTGGTGAAAATTTTGCTACCAAAAGCCGAACAAGTGGAAAGAACTCCCCTACAAGAAACAAGCAAACGAGCATGACATCATACGTCGCCGTGCCGCTGTCTGCTCAGACACAAAACATGATGCACCCCTGCCCTGACCAACCAAGCATCAACAACCCAAGGACTTCTCCGGAAAGCAGCAGTCTCATTCTTTACCAGAAAAGGAGACTGCTGCAGATGGACAAACTGATCGCCACGACCGAAGAAGCAGAAACCACTGCACTGAAGAAGAGCATGAAGCTCACTGACCCGACCCCCAGAGGCCAATGCCAATGGAAAAAGAGCCTTCGAGAAGCAATCCTGTACTGAAGGGGCCACAACAAACCGTGAAGAAGAAAGAAAAGAGAGCACCCTGTCCAATGACCAGGACGGCTCAGGCGGCGCATGAACAGGCTGGAAAGTGAAACAATGCACGAGACAGCTTGCGAAACGGCGCAGACGTAATGTCAATACCGAAAACAAGCTGATGCGGCTCCACCAGCGCCACACAATACGAGGCGACAGTGTTAGGCATAAGATGACGATCCTGGAACAACCAAGAGAGAAAGGACAACACAACCCTAACAGACAGCGAAACAAAACGACGAAGATGCAAAAAGAAATGGAAGGACCGCCAGGAAACTTCATACTGCCGCCTAGAAGAAGCCCGCAGGTGGGACACTAACAAGGAAGCCACCTGATCACCATAGAGATGATGATAAACTCGAGTCAAAAATACCACACCCGAAGAGTCGAGAAGATCGAACCAGCCACGTGACGCAACGGTCCTGTTCTGCTGAAACAGGCGGAGCTGCGGAAAAACCTTTGGGTTCGGACACCGAGCAAGCAGTGCCTGAAACCACAGCTGGGCTGGCCATGCCGAGGCCAAGAGGACTACTCTCCCCTGGTAAGTCTCCAAGCGATTCAGGACCTGGCACAACAGCTGAACCGGGGGAAAGAGGTACAGGAACCCCCACCTCGACCAGTCCTGCCGAAAAGCATCGACCCCGATGGTCCAGCAGTTAAGGAAGGGCGCCACATATACAGGAAGGTGCCTCAACCATGCCGACTCGAAGAGGTCCATCTCGGGGCGCCCGAACATCCGGCAAAGCCAAAGGAAGGAGTCGGCGTCGACCGTCCATTCCGTGGAAAGGAGAACGAAAAGAGACAGGCCGTCAGCCAAGACGTTGGACACTCCCCGCACGTGAACAGCCAGGAGAGCTAAACCTCGAGAATTCAGCAGATGAGTCATGTGAAGCGACCAGCGCCAAAGAGCCAAGGACCGCATCAAACACCCCTCCCGGTTCAGGCAATGAACCACAGGGAAGCAGTCCAAATGGAGCCGGATCGTCAATCTGCGGGCAACCCGAACCCTCCTCAGCACAAACCACACTACCTCGAACTCCCGCACCGTGCTGTGGGCCCGACGGAAGGACGGATCCCACCGTCCCTGGCCGGCCTGGTGAGCACTGGTCACAAAGCCCCAGACGAGAGACGACGTGTCAGTGAACACATCGAGCGTGGGCTCGGGCAGGCGCCAAGGCACTGAACCCCGAAAAGCCCAAAGAGGAAGCCGGCGACGCAGCAGTCGATGAAAGGCCCCCCAGGGTCTGATCCCAGCGATCGCGAGAGAGGCGGAAGGGACGTCCTCGAAGGAACCTGAACAGCCGACTGATCCAAACCCGACCCAGCGGGTAGACCACCATCGCGAAGTTCAGGCTCCCGCACAGACTCTCGAGCAACCACTGGGTGACCCGGGAGCCCCCCCAGAAACAGGCGCATGTAGGACCGCAGTCGCAGGAGAGACTTCAGAGGAAGAGATAAGGAAGCGGTCCGAGAGTCCCACACAAGACCCAGCCAGGTTCAAACCTGGGAGGGAACCAAATGAGACTTCCTCCAATTCACCAAGAACCCGAACCCGGCGAGCTGGGAAAGAACCAAATCCCTGGCTAGCAAACAAGAGGAGCGGCTGGGAGCCCAAACCAGCCAGTCATCAAGGTAGGCCAACACTTGAACACCTAAGAGATGCAGATGGGCCACAACGACCTGGGTAAGGCGCGTGAACACGCGAGGTGTCAGGTTCAATGAAATGAGACAATGAAAGCAGTAACCCTGATGCCCCCACAACAAAATTGAGCCAGTCCCTAAACCCCGGGTGAATCAATATGTGCCAATAAGCATCCTGAAGGTCCAGGGACACCATCCAAGAGCCTGGCGCCAACAGGAGCCGAACCTGGAACAGCGTAGTCATTCGAAAGGAGGGGCAATGAACCCAGGGGTTCTGATGGGACAAGTCCAGAATGAACCTCAGGTCCGCACAGTCCCGTTTCGGTACTGGGAACAGACGGGAAACGTATCTGAGGGACGTCGTCATTTCGACCACACCCAAGCACACCCACTCTAAGACGACCTGGCAGAGTGCAGGGGTAGAGGCCTGCCCCGCCAGCCCTGAACCCCCCGAAGGAGGGGGGGGGGGCCACCCAATGCCACCGCAGGCCAAAGGGTAATGACCCGAAACGCCAACAAATCGTGGAACCAGACATGAGCGAACAGCGCCAGCCTCCCCCCATCGCTCCGTCAATGGGGCGAACCATGAAAGGGCCGGCGCCCCTTACGAGACCCGGAACCTTGCACAGAGCGGACACCGCGGCAACCAGATGAAGGCGTGGCCTACTACGACGAGCGGAACCCCGAGTCCTGGCACGACCCCCCATCCCGGGGTTGGGGGGAGGTCATGCAAGGGCTTCCCTCCGGGCTTTCCCAGAGGTGGGAGGATGTGACCCGAAGAACCAACAAGTCAGACATAGGACGACAAGTAGGCGAAGCAGCCTGTATATATTGCGCCACGGCCGAATCCTCAAAAAGCAGAGGACAAAAAAGAGAAGACATCCTAAGAGCCAGGGCCCAGGCAGATTCCAGAGAGGAGGCAAGCACTGCCTACCTACACACGAGCCAGGAAGCATAAAACAGGGAAACCGCCTCCCACAAGATCGCCGCAAAAAGCTTCAACAAGGCAGCCGACGAGCGAGCCGCCAAACCCAAGGCACCGGACCCAGGAACGGCCCCAAGCGTTCCCACATCTCCCGCAAGGCAGTCCGAAGACAGCTCCAGGAGAGAAAAGAAACGCAAGGTCGAAGCCAAAAGGCCACAGGCGCGCAAGTCCTCAGCAACCTGCGTCACCGAAAGGGACGGAACCTGCACATGGAGCTGCAGAACGCCAACATCCTGGGGAAGGGCCAGGGCAAACACACACTCACTGAGGTGCTCAAGATGGCCCCCCAGGGAAACCTGAACCACTGTCGAAGCCTCGCGCCACTCAAGTGAGCGGGTACGACAGAAGGAATGCCATGCCTCCATAGCAAACACAGGAGAGTCCGCCAGTCAGGACGACTCCGGAACCTTGTAATGAACCCAGAAAGGGAACAACAACCCAAACCTGAATGAAGACGGATTAAAATGAAGACTGAATTAAGCGAGGCATAATCCGGGTCGCACAGGAGGTAAGCCCCAAGGGCCACCCGCACCGCAGACGGTAGTATGCGGCAAGCCGAAAACCTACGGAAGGACGGAACCGACGCACCCGGGGGACACAGAACCAAACCCTGGGAGGGGCAGACAAAAATTCTACTCGTACTCAGAGGGGGAAAAAGGGGACTCCACTCCTTGTAACAATAAGCCCCGCTCAGAGGGCAGAAAAACCCAGGCGGGGTCCAGTGGGGCCCAAGGCCCCCGAGTCAGCCCCTCCCTAGCCCCAAGATCCTCCTCCACAGGACCCTGGGCCGAGTCATCCCCCAATGCACCGGCCTCAAAAGTAAAAGCCGGTGCAGCCCCGTAAGCCAGACGGAAGGGAGCCCACTGGTCAGACCAGGAGGCTGCGGCAGAGAGATCGGACTCGAAGGCCTCCGTTGCCTCACTGGAAGGGGCATCCCCTGAGACCGCCCAAGACTCAAGACCATCTAAACCCTGCCCCAACTCTGAAACTCTTAGACGCTTCGTAGCCGAAAGCAAAGGAGGGGGGGGGGGGGGGGGAGGACCAGTACAAACCACCGAAGGAGAAGGGGAAGAGGGCGCAGACTGAATCAGGGTCGAAGCGACCCCCCACCCCCCAAGTCCGGGCCCCTATAGGCAAAACAGGGCAGCCTCGGGGCATCCGGGTGAGCAACCAACCGAGCGCGTTGCAACAACCTAAACCGCAAATGCAACACCTGCGCTGCCTGTACCCGTAAAAGATCATCAGTAGACTGGGTAAAATGAGTCACAAGCAAGCAACAGAACTCGCAGTACTCCGGGTCAAAAGTGTCACCAACCCAACAGGAAGCGTGACGGAGGCAAAAACAGTGAGAGTCGCCCTGAGACAAGGGGACAGAGCAACCCTCAAACTCACATGAAGCGAGTGGGGACTTTGGGGTCACATCCATCGGACCCACACGCCCCCGAGAGGTTTTCCCAGGGTCCTGAGACTCCATACACATGACTGATGATAAAGTCTGACATTAGCATATCAGCCTAGTAAGCTCCAGGGAGTCGAAGGGACTCCCCCCAGAAAAAAGAACCAAAAACCAAACTTAAATATTCCTAGGCCTAGTATAGTACAAATATGTACAGTACTATATTAGGCCTAAGATTATTAAGCCTTGGGCAGGTTGTTAGGGTCTCAAGTCACTTTTTCTACTTTTCCATGTGTCCTAATTCACTAATACCTGTACAAAACATGAACTTTTGGGGTCAAACAGTCCATTTATGTACATTTGACAAAATTATTGTAGCAAGTATTATCGTTATTGGAGGACGGGCTGCTCTAAACACATGCCAGGTATCTCAGCCTCTTATAGGGTGTTGCAGTATCTATTTTAAGTGTTGGGTGCTAGATATTGAGGGTCTGGCACATACCGAATTTATCCCAAATGGTCAATATTAAATGATAGCTTTAATGAGATAATCCATAGGAGCCGTGATGAGGATTTGGACCTATGCACCGGGTGTTCCCAGATGCACGCTCTAGTCGACTATGCCACGACATGGTAAAAGAATTGCAACCTGGGACACTACTGCATCCTCGAGGATTCCCAAGGCTTCCACTGAAGCCGAACCAGGGTTTCACACAATTCCCTCCCCCCTTCCCCCAAGCACTCTGGCTCTGTCGTCGTGTAATTCTACCTCTGTTGTGGCGTAGTCAACAGTGTGTGTATCTGGGAACACCCAGCGCATAAGTTCGAATCCTTATCACGGTTCCTCCGGATTTTCTTATTGATATACAGTATTACGATAATGTGAATTCTCTGTGTAATGGCTTTAATATACCCACAACTAGCTTGCAGTTGCTACTATGCAACATTGTGAAGAGATGTTGTGACAACCTTTGAGGAACTGATGTCAAGACCCCCTGGCAAATATTAAAATAATGCATTTTACTTCTGCAACCTTTAGTCTACATACAACATCAATGTATTTAGTCTTCAAACATTTCTTGAACTTTTTTGTCAACCTACTTTTTTTTTTTTTAGTGAAAGACAACTCCAGCCTATGAAGTGACTGACATATAAGGGAAGTTCTAGGCATTATCTATCTCAATACATGGCAGTAATATGTTAGTTTTCTACATGAGGATGGCACTTTATGACTGCTAATGCTGCTCTGAGAGCTTCACACTGACTAGTGGGAGGAGTTTTTGTTTGCATATTACACTAACCTAAATGGTGAGATCAAATTTGTTGTCATTACCAAATCTCAGTGTCCGTGACTGGGGAAGGAGGTTTCTTCACAATGCCAACTATGCGAGGTTTAGTGCCAACTAACTGTGTCGTGCTAGAGTTGACTGATACACTACAATTACTATCTTTAAATACACTTTCTTCCATAACCTTATTCTCCTTACTTGTACCTACTACTTTAGGAGATTTTAATTCATGAATTACTGCTGGATTGACCATGACCTGAGCTCCATAATATCTGCGTCTGCTTAAATTGGGATTTAGTGTTTGACCTGGACTAACAGGACGCTTCACTGACAGGCTCTTGCCCTGACCCACATAACTCAGCTTACCAGGAGATATTGCAAGTTTTTGTTGATACCTATTCCATCCCTGTCTTCCAATATTAGCCCTTGGACCATGAATAGTGCTGTTATTGATCAGGGGCAATTCATATTCATTATAATCATGAGCATTAACCAAACCTTCCACTCTATGAAAAAGATTATTAGTTGCTTCTGAAAGAGGAGCTGTGGCTAATTTATAACTATTATTTCTTTGAAAAGGACTATGTCCAGATCTGGCAGCATCAAACTGAGATGAATTAGAAGAGCCTGCCTTTGTCGCTACTTCTTGACTCCAGTTCTTAGATTCATCATGGTCTGTGTGTAAGGCAGAAGATCGAGTGTTGGCAAGAAGCTGGTGAGTGGCTAAGCGGGCATGGGCCAAGGCTAACAGCACACGATCAGTGGTAGGATCAAGGTCTTTGTCTAATAACTGTGCTTGTGACTGTGCACTAACAAACTGTGTACCTGGATCAGTGCGCAGGTGTGGGTGAGTGAAGGCCTCAGTGCTGGCTTGGGCTCCACGTCTAGGGCTGGAAGTGATGGGGCCCTGTACAGGAGTAGGTGCACGAGAGGTTGTACCACCAGGGGGATACCCATGTGCACTCTGGGGACGCTGAGGAATTTTAGTGCTAGACTGGTTGCTTTGTACGGGCTGCACTGTTGCCACCTGTTGAGTTGCTGTTCCCTGAGTAACCTGACCCTGTACGTGTACATATGCCCCAGCTCGCTGACTTCTTGGCGACATTGGTGCTCCCTGGGATGCCATAATTACACTTGCAGATGTAGTTGTAGCCTGCAACTGTTGTTGCTGTAGCTGCTGCTGCTGTGCTTGATGAACTTCCTGTCGAGTCTGATATAGTGCCTGTTGTTGCATCAACTGTTGCTGCTGTTGCAACTGCCTCTGAGCTTCTTCTCTTGTTTGATAAATAAGTTGCTGCTGCATTTGCTGCTGCTGCTGTATTGCTCTTTGTGCTTCTTGGCGTGTCTGATAAATCTGCAGCTGTTGCTGCTGTAATAGCTGCCTCTGTGCTTCTTGCCGGGCCTGATAGATCTGCTGCTGTTGTTGCTTCAACTGCTGTTGTTGCTGTGTAGTTCCGTATATGCCATTGGAACTTCCTGCAACACTAGTATGTCGTTTTTCACCAAGGCTCTGATCAGCATCACTTTTGGTAACAAAAGCCACCTGTTTTTGACTACCAGGAGATAGAGGTGGTTGTGTAGATTGTTGTAGTCTTTGCTGGGGTAGTGGCTGGGGTGGGCGAGCAAGCTGACTTGACGACGTCGGCACTGATGACGGTGCCTGTGTCACGTTCACAGGCTGAGGTACACCTGCAGTCTTCTGAAGTGTGGGGTGAGAGTCCTGCTTTGGATGGCTTGTTTGAGTCTTTGTAGAAGGATGAGTAACTGGCTGTGTTGATGGTGGTAGGATAGGCTGTGGAGTTATACTAGAGAGTAACTGAGATGCTTGAAAGAGCTGTGAAGAGTGAGTTAACATAGACTGTGGAGGCAAAACTGGAAGAGGTTGAGATAAGGATGTGGGTGGAAGTTGTGATGGAGCTGCTGATTGAGGCTGTGATGACATTTCTGAATATGACTGTGATGAGGATGATGTAGGATGAGGCTGGGATACTGGAGCTACATGAGTATGAGAAGGCAAGGTCGTTGTGTACTGAGAAGGTATGGCTTGGAGGCAATGGGATGATCCTACTAAAGATGACTGGGTGGCAGTAGACTGATGATGTACAGTAGATGAGACTGACTGCAATGATGATGAAACAGGTTGTAAAACTGATGTAACAGGTTGTACAGATGATGCAACAGGTTGTAAAGATGATGCAACAGGTTGTAAAGATGATGCAGCAGGTTGTAAAGATGATGCAGCAGGTTGTAAAGATGATGCAGCAGGTTGTAAGGATGATGTAATGGGTTGTAAAGATGATGTAATGGGTTGTAAAGATGATGCAGCAGGTTGTAAAGATGACATAACAGGTTGCAAAGATGATGCAACAGGTTGCAAAGATGAAACATGCTGTGTAGATTGTGACGTTGCATCTGAAGTTTGCTTCGACTGAGAAGGTGTTGGCAGTAATGATGTAGGCATCATATACGATGCTGAAGGTGGAAGTGGCTGTTGTGGCCGTTGTGCCATTGGATGAGATTGGGTCACAGGAACTGTGTTATTATTTGAAGTTGTGGAAGCAGGTAATGGTTGATGCTGTATGCTACTTGGTGCTGTCGACACAGAGGACTTCAGGTGTGATGCAGTGAGGGTGTGAGCATTACTAGTACCTCCTGCAGATTGGGGTAGTGACGAGTTCCCAACCTGCTTAATATATGGCCCAGGCTCAAAGGAAGAGTGACCTTTGCGGCGGGGCAAACTATCCGAGGAATAAACAACCTTGCCATCAGAGTTGAGTGTAACTCGTGCCCCAGATTTTGTAAGGTTAGTCTTCCTTCTCTCTAGGGAGTTGGTCGGTGTGATAACTACACTCTGTTTGACATTGGTGGGTACAGCACTAAATGGGTGAGCGCCAGTTGCGGTAGGAGGAGGAAGCTCTTTGTAAGATACCAATTCAGAGCTCTGTGACCTAGATTTTTCACTTGTTATCTTTTGATGCTCTTTTGATACTTGTTTTTGTAATTCAGCATGTTGCTTTTCATCACTCTCTTGTGATAATCTCTTTTCTCTCTCTGCTTGTTTGACTAGAGAAGGTCTTATCAACACTGGTTGATCAGGGTCAGGTCGTGCAGGAGATGCTACAGCTGCTGTATGCATAATACCTTTCAAGTGAGCATTTATGTCCCCATCCTTACCACGAGGAATAACAGTAAGCGTTGGGGTATAGCCATGGGGTAAAACTGTACCTTTTAATACTGGATCTTTCTTTTCATTAATACTAGCATCTACAACAGCCTTACCACTACTAATAGCACCACCACTTCTTGCACTGCCACTTTTTGCACCACTACTCTGAAAAGAAAGTAGTTTAGCAGTAACACCATGAGTCTGCCCCTGACTAGCAAGGGAACCCAGAATTCCCTGAGGAGGTGTCTGCTGCCCTTGGCTGTCAATCTGTGATCCTGAATTTTCTCTGGAAAGCGGAACACTACCAGACCTAACACTTTCATCATCACTTTGAGGTGGTGTTATGACACACATTGATGGTATACGACTTGAATTAATTGTTGTTTTAACACGTAAAATTTCTTGTCTCTCTGCTTCTAAGTCAGACTCTGTGAACTCTAATTCTGGAGATGGTAAACTGGGCTGACGTGGACTTGTGGGTTCAGTAGGAGAACTAGATGTTTCACGTCCACTGTCACCATCCCTTGAGCTCCTGCTATCACCGTCTTGACTACAAGCTCTGTCTGTTACATCTCCAGCCACATCTTCTCGTGAAGATGTAGAACCATTCACATGTATTACTGTAATGATGCTTTCTCTGTTTTCTCGTTTTCTCTCTAGAGAGCTCACCCTTTGTGGTGGCTTAGGAGGAGTCTTTTTCTCAGGATTCCTCATGACAACAGTTCCTAAACTTGCCGAGCTATTTGTTGTACCGGTGCTTCCTTTGCCAAACAATTCGTATTCGTTTTCACAGGCTAATGTATTTCCTTCGTAACTTACAGAACGCAGACCACTGTCTATATGAAAAGATGTGTAATAGCCTTCAGTGTCACAAGAGTAAGCTGAGCTAGTATCATCATCTAAGAATGGGATATCTTGTATATCTTGTGTAGGTGTTAAGGTACCATCACTTGCATGGGATGATGTCGAAGGAAAGTCATCAGTTGTTCTGGAGTTTGTTCGCTGATTACTTGAAGGAGAAGAAGATCTAATTTGCAATGACCTGAAAATAAGTTTCATAATTAAAAAAAATATAACATGCTTCTTAAACTAGACAACTCAACACTTTCATGTCTAATTCTAAATCCACATAAATTTAATTGATGGAGCCAACATGTTCCATGTACTAAATGGAAATGCTTCTGGCTGGTTAATAGGGTACTGGAAACTTACTAAGTACCAAAGAAATAGATTAATTTAAGGACCAACAAGTTCCCACAAAGGGTGTTATAGAGGCTACAGAAGCAGAAGTAGAGAAAGTGACTAAAAACACTTATAAGAAGTAAAACAGCATAAACACATGAAATATGATACAGTGGTGTGCTGAAGAACTATTCTATCCCCTCTGGACTGTCTTCAATAGATCTCGAGGGTAGGGAAAATACCAAGAATGTGGAAGATGGCCAATATTATATCAGTATCACAAAAGAGAAAGAGAAGGCCCATTGAACTACAGTCAAGTCTCATTAACAAATGCAGTACACAAATTACAAAAGATGGTCATAAAGTAGAAATAAATAAACAAAGTGGATAGTTACACCATTTTAACGCCAGAACAATGTGGATTCAGGCCTGGAAAATCCTGTGTTTTAAACTTCCTGTAATCTGTTTTTATGACATACAGTACTAATATATATGATTCATCAAAGTGATATATATATGCATTCTTGAATTTAGAACAGCCTTCAACCAAATGCCACATAAAAGATTAATTTCCAAAACAGAAAACTTGACACAGTGGATAAGGTCTTAAGTTAAGTTGGATGAAAGACTTTCTTTTCCAAGGGTCAATTAATACAGCAATAAATGTATACCAGTGATCCTGCCTGTTATCTTGATTTGCAGCAACAGACAAAATACGGGGTACTATAACGCACCTCTCTCTATACTCTCCAGCATCTCGTAGATAAATGGTACAGTCTTGTATATACAGTATAAACCATTTTTTTCATGCATTTGATAAATCTTGCTTTTAGCAGCTATTTTTAAAGGAGTGAGTGCTGATCAGAGGCCAAAATCACCTTCATCCACTGCAATATGAAGAACTTGCAATTTTGCACGCTACATGATATGGTTTTAAGACTTGCACATGGAAGCATGGACTGAATATAATTTACTGTTCTTACAGAACATAGTATGCATAACAAAAATATTATTAATTCAAGTGCTTTATTTCCTAAATAATTGCTTGCAGTTGAGACTATTGTACGGGGGAGAATTCCCAGGCATCATAGCATGTGAGAGACGGTGCTTAATAGCTGCACCGCCCAGGGGTTAAGGACATTACCACTTATACGCAAAGGCATTTTCCAGACATTGCATCGATACCTTAAATTTTGTTTAACAAATATTGTAAAAACTATAAGATATTCCTAATGGAGAAATATAATTGACTAAACACATTTGAAATTTCAAAATATATTGTATATCTTACTCTGAGAGAATGGAGTCTTGTTCAAGAGATGAGGTTGGTGAGGCAGCTGGGCGCTGCTGATCGAACTCCACGGATGTGCGGGTGCTGGAGGAAGCGGACCAGTTACCTGAAGAGGAGTGCGTGCCGTCGTCTCTTGTGCCTTCCCTAAGGCAATGACATTTATTAAAAAGAAATACTTTACAAAATTGATTGAAGAAATTACATCAATGGAAAAAATTCTAAAATATTTTAACAGTACAGTACTAACTCATATCCTCACTACAGCACTGTATATAACATCCAACAATCCCACTTTTGGGATGTATAATAAATGTAATTAATATCATGTCCCCAGTTCAAACACTATCTGAATCATTGGTAATTTGCCAAGTATTGTCCAATATGCAGAATTAATTCACTGTCACACAAAAAAACCTGCATTGAATGTAATTAACCCTTAGACCGCGCATATTTCCGCAAATATTGGGGGGTATAGTAGCGAAAAATATTCAAATTATGTAAAAATAACTAAAATGTTAAACAAATCTCCAACTTATTGGCTTCATTGTCGCAAAATACTTTCAGAAATGGATTTTAGACAAATTTTTGAAAAATGGGAATGCTTTATTGATAAGGAGAACAGCTCCTAATAACTAGAGCTGAAGGATAATGCAGTAATAAAGAGATACAAGCACCTGTCCGATGCACAAAGAAGAACAGTAGTAGTAAGAAGTGTCCACAAAGTGGATATACAGTTGGTGCCATTATATCATTGCTAAGTAAAACATAATAACACAAATAATAATGAATAACTATGTTAATATGATCTATTTTGTTATATATCATATAATTACATTGTCCAATGCTAATATATGTTACTTTCATCAATGTCCCAAAAATATTTTTTAGGGGAATTTTTTTTTTAAGATTTTAGTTTTTTCTCCTTTGTTAATTATCTTATTATTGTTTTATCTTATTTATTTATTGTTTATTATCTTATTCTGTGACAAATTTTCACTCAACCAGCCGATATCGGAGCCAACGAGAAATGAAAATATTCTAGATCTGGTCTTTATAAACAATGAAGACATTATCAGAGACATTACGATATCAGATACCACATACTCAGATCACAAGCTCATTGAAGTGCAAACGACCATCAATACTCAGAATAGACCTAATACGTTGATAAAGCGAGAGGGGTTATTCAGTAAATTTAATTTTAACCCTTTAACTGCGCAACGTGCCTGCAGGCCCAGGCTTCGGGTGCGCAACGCGCCTCCGGGTGTTTTTATTTTTCACGTTCCATTCAAAACTCCCGCGGCTACATGGGGTTCACATCAGCTTCCTCAGGGCTCTTGTAAACAGACGCCATCTTTAAAAAATATCATGGTCCACATTGCCGGGTGTCAGAGCCTCAGTAGTGAGTGAGCAACCAAGGCTGGCGCTCGCAGCATGAGCGCACAGCACTGCTGTTCAGCGTGTGACCACAGCATTGCCAAATATTTTCAAAATATATATATAATCTGTTTTATTTAGCAATGATAGTATTATAGAAGAGCCCGAAAGTGATAATGACTGAGTACAATGTTCAAATATCAGTGATTCAATGATGTTCACGATGTTCACAGCGCTAGCCACAGCACCACAGCATTATTTCGTCCGTCTATGAATCTTCAAACGACTTTTTAGGTTCCTTTTCAAAATAAACTTGTGGTCAATTATTCATTTACAGGTATTAGTGACCAGGATTGTGGTTATAATGAGCGTTGTGTGTAGGAAGAAGAAATTTTGGTGAGGGAGGAAGGAAGAGAATTGAGGAAGCCTCACTGTGTGGCAGTAACTCTTGTTTTGCTCACCATACTAGCTTAGTGGTTCGCTATGGGGAACACACATGTACATGGGTATATAAAGTGTGTATATAGTGTAATAACAGCACCAGGAGTATGTTGTGAGGAGCTATTTTGGTGAGGGAGGTGACATCGTAATCGTGGCGTCGTCTGCTGTCTGCTGTGTGATTTGTCATGCAGTGTATGGTGGCCACTGTACTGTTTGGACACAATACCAGCTTATTTGCATACTTCTGGTAAATAAAACATGGAGATAGGTATATATAACATGTGTAATTAGTGTAATAAGAACAATAACAGAATGGTGGGAGGAGCAATGTTGGCGAGTAAGGTGTTAGAGTGAGGGAGGGCCTGGCTGAGTGTGGCTGCTCACACTCGCGGTGTTCTGAGTGTGTTGATGGTGAATGTATATAGTGTGTGACAGTGTATAGTCTGTAAATAGATTGTATATATGAATAAATTAGCATGATATATGGTAAATATGTGCAACATATGTGTACACAAGTGTCATGCACGTAACACAGTGTCTTCGGACAGTACGGATGTTTTACTGCCATAATATAGTGTACGTGTTCATTATACATAGGATTAGCACGTAAAAACAAATAAAATGTATTTGGAACTGTGCGCAAAAAATGAACAAAAATAATAATAATAATAATAATAATAATAATAATAATTATAATAATAATAATAATAATTTTTATTTAGGTAAGGTACATACATAAAGAGATTTTACAAAGTTTGTTGGCTTTATAGATAGAGCTAGTACATACAATGCCTAAAGCCACTATTACGCAAAGCGTTTCGGGCAGGAAAAACATTAATGACTAAAGCTTAAAACTAATGGGTAAAAAGAATAAGATGTGTTGAGTACAAATAAAAATAGAGGTAAAAGAGGGGGGAACATTGTTGAAAAAGCAGCACAAATACAATTACAAATTATTACAGAAAATTACATTCAAACAGCGTTGATTTGAAAAACAAAAAACATACATGGGTTGACAACAGAGGGGTAAGGTGGGTTACAGGGAATTTATTAGGTATAGCTTCGTTTTTAACTTAAACTGGTTGAGAGAGGTACAGTCTTTAACATGGTTGGGAAGGTCATTCCACATTCTGGGCCCCTTGATTTGTAGAGCATTTCTGGTTTGATTAAGTCGTACTCTAGGAATATCAAAACTGTATTTATTTCTGGTGTGGTGCTCATGGGTTCTGTTACAACCTTCTATGAAGCTTTTGAGATCAGGATTGGCATTATAGTTTAGCGTTTTATATATGTATAATACACATGAGAGAATGTGCAGTGACTTAATGTCTAACATATTCAGAGATTTGAGTAGGGGTACCGAGTGATGTCTGGGGCCAGAATTGGATATTGTCCTAATAGCAGCTTTGTGTTGAGTAATTAGAGGACGTAAGTGATTTTGGGTAGTAGAGCCCCAAGCACAAATACCATAGTTGAGATATGGATAGATAAGGGAGTAATAGAGTGTCACCAGGGCAGGGCGTGGCACATAATATCTGATCTTAGAAAGAATGCCTTAGAAAGAATATATTCGCGGCAACTCGCTCGCCCCACTCCGGGCGCCCCACTCCGGGCGCCCCACCGGCTTCAGGAGCATACTGCTCTGGCGCACGGGGAATGATGACGTTACGCCCCACCTTTCGGACCCCATAGCAGCCAAAGTAAGTACAATTTCGAGCTTCCGTTGCTATACCCATACAGGGAGGGGTTTTTTGACACTTTCAGAAGAAAAAAGATTTTTTTTTCCCAAGGTTTCATTTCTTGCGCACTGGGGGGGGGGGGGGGGGGTGTCATATATAGGCCACGCAGTTAATGGGTTAATAATATAGGGAGAAACCACTGCCAATATTGGACCTATTCGTACAAGTGAAGGTTCATACACGGAGGATGACAAAGAAATTAGTGAAATCCTAAAAAAGCAGTATGAGGACATGTTTAGCACTCCAATAAACAACATGAAAGTGGAAGATCCAGACAATTTCTTTATGCGGGATATTCAAACCCCTGTAAATATAACTGAAATCAACACGAGCGCACTAAATTTTGAAAGAGAAATTGAAAACATGCCCATGCACTCGGCCCCAGGTCCAGATTCATGGAATTCTATATTTATAAAGAAATGCAAAGTGCCGGTAGCACAAGCACTCAGTATAGTGTGGAGGAAGAGGTTGGACACGGGGGAGATACCAGATGCACTTAAAGTAGCGACATAGCCCCTCTACACAAGGGTGGTAGCAAAGCATTGGCAAAGAATTATAGACCAGTTGCACTAACATCGCACATAAAAAAAGTATTTGAGAGAGTGATTAGGAGTCAGGTCACCAATTTCATGGAGACCAATGACCTTCACAACCCAGGCCAACATGGATTTCGAGCGGGAAGATCGTGCCTCTCACAGCTACTTGAGCACTATGACAAAGTCACTGAGGCATTAGAAGAAAAACAGAATGCTGATGTGATATACACAGACTTCGCAAAGGCTTTCGATAAATGTGACCATGGCGTGATAGCACACAAAATGAAGTCAATGGGAATAACCGGTGAAGTAGGACGCTGGATACTTAGTTTTCTGTCAAACAGGACTCGGCGAGTAACGGTCAACCATATAAAATCTAGTCCGAGCGCAGTTAAAAGCTCTGTTCCTCAGGGTACAGTCCTTGCACCGCTGCTGTTCCTTATTCTCATATCAGATATAGACAAAAATACAAGTCACCGCTTCGATTCATCCTTTGCAGATGACACAAAAATCGGTATGAAAATTACCTTGGCTGAAGACATTGAAAAACTTCATGCTGATATTAATAAAGTTTTCGACTGGGCAGCAGAAAATAACATGATGTTTAACAGTGATAAATTCCAGGTACTGTACTCAGATACGGTAAAAATGAGGACCTTAAACGAAATACAGGGTACAAAACACAATCAAATGTGCCCATAGTAGGAAAACAGCATGTAAAGGATTTGGGAATAATGATGTCTGACGACCTAATGTTTAGGGAGCATAACCAAGCAAATATTGCGAAAGCCAGAAAAACGATCGGATGGATTACGAGAACTTTCAAATCCAGGGATCCCATCACAATGGTTGTACTCTTCAAGTCACTTGTGTTGTCCCGTCTTAAGTACTGCTCAGTATTCACTTCCCCCTTCAGAGCAGGAGAGATTGCTGAAATAGAGGGAATACAGAGAACATATACGGCACGCATAGACGCGATAAAGCACTTAAATTATTGGGATCGTCTCAAAGCCCTCCACATGTACTCACTAGAAAGAAGACGAGAGAGATATCAAATAATATACACCTGGAAGATACCGGAGGGCCAAGTACCAAATCTACACAGTAAAATAACAATGTACTGGAGTGAACGATATGGAAGAAAATGCAGAATAAAACCAGTGAAGAGCAGGGGTGCCATAGGCACAATCAGAGAACACTGTATAAACATCAGAGGTCCGTGGTTGTTCAACACCCAGCGAGCATAAGAAATATTGCCAGAACAACTGTGGGCATCTTCAAGAGGAAACTAGATTTATTCCTCCCAGGAGTGCCGGACCAACCGGGCTGTGGTGGGTATGTGGGCCTGCGGGCCGCTCCAAGCAACAGCCTAGTGGACCAAACTCTCACAAGTCAAGCCTGGCCTCGGGCTGGGCTTGAGGAGTAGAAGAACTCTCAGAACCCCATCAAGCAGGTATCAACCAGGTATCTGATTTTGTTGTAATCTTTACATCCTGGAGAATGCACATGTTTTCAAACCTATGTGAAGATAAAATGGAATTGGTCAACAAATAAATCAGTCACAACTCGCAAAACTTGGGACTTTTATTTTTTTTGGGCTGGTTGATACCTGGTTGATATCTGGTTGATGAGGTTCTGGGAGTTCTTCTACTCCCCAAGCTTGGCCCGAGGCCAGGCTTGACTTGTGAGAGTTTGGTCCACCAGGTTGTTGCTTGGAGCGGCCCACAGGCCCACATACCATACCCACATACCAGGCCCACATAGCAACAGCAAAGCTGTGTTATCAAAATAAAGTGCCTATCTCTTCAAGAGAGATCATATAGTCTGGCAACATTCAGTCAGATAGGATCCGGTTCTCAATTTTTGGATGAGTATTAAGTGTTATTTGTAGTGTGTTGATTGGCCAATTGCATGCATCATAATATAACCTTAATATGTCCATATAAATTGGTAATTGTTATACTGTAGGGCAAAGCCCTAAATTTCAGTAAGTTTGATTTAACACTTTATTACTTTGGGCAAGTGAGCGCCTATCCACCCCCAAGGTGCGCCTGGCATTCCACGGGAGCACGCATAATACTGAAATGTGTATACTCTTTTCAACTTTGTCATCTCAATTCTCTTTCTAGGTTTTTCAATTTGGTATCAATGTGTTTGCAATAGAATTCTCTACAGGACTAAATTAATATAAAGTCCAAAAGCCCAGCATACCACCCGCACCAAACAGAGAAAGTGAGAGTGTGTTACCCGGGAGTGTGCAAGAGCAATAAAATGTGTACACTCTTTTCACTTTGAGAGAGTGATTAGGAGTCAGGTCACCTCAATTCTCGTCTTAGGTCTTTCATTTTTGTACCAATGTGTTCACAATAGAATTCCCTACAGGAGTATATTCATATAAAGTCCAAAAATGCGGAGTAACATCCGCAGCAAACAGGGAAAGTGACGGCATGTTACCGGTGAGAGCTCATTAAGAGCCATAAAATGTGAATACTCTTTTCAACTTTGCCACCTCAATTCTCGTCCTAGGTCTCATTTTGGTATCAATGTGTTCGCAATAAAATTCCCTACAAGAGTATATGCATATATGTAATGTCCAAAACCGCGGTGCGCCCCACCCACAGCCATGCCGAAAGCAGGTCAATTTTTGAGATTTTTGACGCCATACTGAGTCATTCCCGCACATTTGTCATTAAATTTTTTATGCCATACTGCGTCATTACCACGCAAAAGTGTTAAAACCTTCGCGTTCCGGCATGTGTGCTGCAAACTTAGAGGTAATGCCCCCGGTGTGTGGGTGAGCGTTCGGGCGAGCGTGCTGCGACACCGAAATGTGTATACTCGTTTCAGTCTTCTCACCTTAATTCTCGTGCTATGTCGTTCATTTTGGTATCATTGTGTTTGCAATAGAATTCCCTATAGGTGTATATGCATATAATGTCCAAAAGCTCGGTGTGACTCCCCACAGCAAAGCCTAAAGTCGGCAAAAGTTACCCGTGAGCACACAAAATCAGTAAAATGTGTATACTCGTTTCAGTTTTCTCACCTTAATTCTCGTGCTACATCATTCGTTTTGGTATCATTGTGTTTGCAATTAAATTCCCTGCAGGTGTATATGCATATAATGTCCAAAAGCCTGGCGTGACTCCCCACAGCAAAGCCTAAAGTTACCGTGAACGAGCACCAATTTGCACACTGCAGCCTAATGTGTATACTAGTTCAATATGATAACATCAATTTTCGTGTTACATCTTTCATTTTGGTATCAAATTGTTCACAATATAAAGATGTGTATTTTAAAACTAGTCCCATAATAATAGCACAATAAATAGAATTTTAACAAATATTTTAATTTTGGACGCTCATCATCACAAAATTATTTATATCTTTTCAGTGTTCTGACATAAATTTTCGTGTTACATTTTTCATTTCAGTATCAAATTGTTCGCAATGTAAAGGCGCACATTTTAAAACTAGTCCCACAATAAATAGAATTTTAACATATTCTAACATTTCGACCAAAAATATATTTATACTGTAATCTTTCAAGTGTTCTGACATCAAGTTTCGTGTTACATCTTTCATTTTGGTATCAAATTGTGTGCAATTTAAAGGCGCTAATTTTGAAACTACAGGTATCTCAAAGTCGATCGGATAAAAAATGAATTTTATACAAATATTTTATTGTTGGACTCGTACAGTACACGTGTTACGAGAGATGACTCGGGAGAAAAATAGGTAATGCGTTTAAGCGCCACAAGAGTGCGAAAGTGTTAATCTGTCAGCAACTGAATCTTTTACTTGAATATTTTACCTCATAGTTGAATTTACTCAATGCCTGAATCTTTCATATAAATTTGAATATATCTGTACTGTATATATATATTTGATCTTATACAACAAGTAAACTATTGCAAACTTAGTTATCATTAATTCATCATATTAGTTTATCATATTGAATATAATTTATTATTTGCATATTTGCATATTTGCATATACTGTATATCATACTTGTATAATACAAATTGTTGTGTTCATTAGTGTGATTATTGGCTGTTATAACAATAATTAGAGCTAGGCTAGACTGTGCATATTGTTCAGATCCTTGATCTAAACAGAACCAGTTGTTCAGTCACAGAACTCAGTTATTTAATCTTATCCTTGTATAAAAATACAAACTGATGTGTTCAAATGTCTGCAGGTGGATTGTAGATCTCCAATCAACAACCTCAATCACCCTTAAGGACCCACCTGCCCCTTGCTGCCCACTGTCCATCATGAGGACTAGAGGAGTAGGATTTACAACCCTAGCTAAGGACTTTTAATTGTATTATTTTTACATACAGTAATTTTTAATTCAGTGCAGTTTAAGTCCTAAGTAATTTCCTCTTTTAACAATCCTGGCATTTTTTTCCACAAATGTGATAAAATTTATATTAAGTATTCAAGATTCGACAAGCTTTTGTGTATACCGTATGCTGAATTAACCCTTGTGTTGCTAAGGGCTATTTGGCCATTGTCATCCATAGGCGCATAAAAAAAAAAAAATCTTATAAACCTGTTAACACTTTCGCTCGGGGATGACGCAGCATTGCGTCATCTGTTTACTGGCGGTAATGCCGGGGATGACGCAGCATTGCGTCATCCACTTTAAAAATTCGCCAAAAATCAGGTTTTTATCCGATTTTTTTGGGACTGGTTTTAAAATGCGCGCCGATGTCTTCCCATTTTCTTTGTTGCGCCTAGTGGCCCGCAGGCGGCGCGGCACACGCCGTCGGCCCATTGTTTTCGCTCCGCTGTTGTGACCGGTGTCGCCTCCCCTCGCGTCTCAAATATGTGAACATTTCGGCTATTTTCCGTGGCTATATTTCTTACTGTGGCTTCAGAAACTATCTACGCTTACTCCACGATGGATAGTGATCATGAACAAGGCCCTTCCAGGAAGAAAATTGCGAAAGAAAGGCGTGAAAAGCAGAAGCTGAGTAGTGTACAGGAGAAGTACAAGCATGTGAGACTAACTCCCACCATCCACTCCACCTATACAAAACATGGGTTGACCCTGCAGGAAACGTTTTCCAGGAGCAGGTGGAGTGGATAAAACAAATGTTCAACCCATGTCATGTTCAACACACAACACTGAGGTGGTAAGTGCAAATTTTTTTATTATTTATTTATTTTTTTTTGTTCATACTTTCCCGTATTGTACAGGCAATGTTGTTCTTCAATTGGCCCTTATATGCACATATCCATCTGAAGAATTCTATTAGGAACATTTTCATACCTAAATGAGCGCTGTAACATGAAAATTGAGATTACCACCAGGAAATAATACTAAACATATGTGGGCGGGAATTGGGAGTGTAGCGGGAAGGCGTCTGAGCGCTCACTCACGGCTAACGCGTGGCCCGTCTTCAACTCGTCGGCGGTTGGAGCGTGACCAGGTTTTTTATTTTATATGCTAATATTCCTCTAGAGAATTCTATTACGAACCCATTGAGACCAAAATGAAAGACCTAGGACGAAAATTGAGGTGACCAGAGTGAAAATAGTGAAAACATTTTATCGTGTTTGCGCGCTCCCGGGTAACTCGTTTGCACTTTCTCTGCTTGCTGCGGGTAATTAGCCGGGCTTTTGGAGTTTATATGCATTTAGTGCTGTAGAGAATTTTATTGCGAACACAATGATACCAAATTTAATCTCGTAGAACGAAAATTGAGGTGACAAAGTTTAAGAGAGTATACACTTTTCGGAATTGACGCGCGCTTCCGTGACACGCTGGGGCCCATATCGCCCTGTCGAGGGGTGGCGCGCGGGGTGCGCGAAAGTGTTAATTTGTGTTCCCTGATCACAGGAAAAAAAAATTAAAAATCGTAAGTTGCATATTTTGCACACTATAGGGCGGGGAAGTCTGGCAAAAAAGAGGCGCTGACTCAGCATGCATCGGAGGCGGTTTGCTCAGCCCCAGCTGTCAGGCAGGAGTGGCCACAAGGAGATAATAACCTAATTATTTCAATGTCTGACTGATTTTTCTTCTTTTTTTTTTTTGCTGTAATATTATACAATAGTGTGTATTATGATATATTTATATAATAAAATGTGTGAATCATCGCTATACTCAAAATTATGGTGTGCATATTATTGATTCAATTATTGTGTTCATAAAACAATAAGCAAATACTTTGTCGGTTATTACACTATATACACAGGTTATATATACATATCTGCATGTTTTGTTCACCATAATGAACCACTAAGTTGATATTGTGAGCCAAAAAGCAGCGAGGTGTGGCCACCACATCTGCCAGTCAGCCTCTCTTACCGCCACTCCCTCAATGATTCCTCACTCGCCCACATCCTCCTCCCACCATACTGTTTTTGCTTTTATTCACTATATACAGACATTATATATAAGTATCTACATGTTCTATTCAACATAAGTGTTCAACTAAGCTGGTATAGTGCCCAAAGAGCATAGTGGCCACCCCTACCCAGCATGATATATCATGCAGATGATGCCACCTCCCTCACTAAAATGGCTTCTCCCCACACTCCTTTTGCTGCCATTACACTATATATACACGTTATATATAAGTACAGTGGCACCTCGATTAACGAGCAGCTCTATCTACGAGCATTTCGAGTAAAGAGCGAGCCACTGGCAGAACATTTGTATCTACTAACAAGCTTTTCCTCGTTTAATGAGGGTTTCCGCTGGCTCTCAGACACCTTTTACGACAGTTTTGTTGTTGTTTCACAAGACGAGTTTTCCACATGACGAGCTCGGTGCCGGAATGGATTAAACTCATTAATTGAGGTGCCACTGTATCTACATTTGTGTTCACTTTAACAAACCACTAAGTTGGAATGCTGAGTGGCAGTGGCAGCGAGTGGAAGGCTGTTACTGGCTGTCCCTCCCTCCCTCCCTCACCTCACCTCACCTGACCAACATTCGCCTTCCACCATACTGTTTTTGGTTTTATTCACTATATACAGACGTTATATATAAGTATCTGCATGTTTTGTTCACCATAAGGAACAACTAAGCTGGTACAGTGAGTCCAGACAGTGAAAGATGGTCACACAGAGCCAGCAGACAACGCTACCTCCCTCCCCACCAAGATTACTACTCCCACTACAGCACTAATTATCACAACAATCCTGCTATTATCAAAATCCTGGTAATTTCTATCACAGTCTGGGGTTTTCTGTAATACTATCATCACTAAATAATAGCATGTACATATATATTTTGATATTTATAGGTGATGCTGTGGTCACAAGCTGAACAGCAGTGCTATGAGCTCTGCTGTTGCATGCGCCAAGGCCGGCGCATGCATGCTGCGTGCGCCGGCCTTGGTGGCTCAGTCAGTACTGAGGCCCTAACACCCAGGAATGTTGCCCACGATTTAAAAAAAAATGGCGTCTGTTTACAAGAGCCCTGATGAAGGTGAGGTGAAGCCCTTGTATCCATGGGCTGTTAAAATATTGTGTAGTACTCCAACACATCATATGATGTGATGCGCAATTTTGGATGAGTTATTCAACACATCATATGATGTGTTGTGCAGTTTAAGGGTTTAAGGCTGCTAGAATCAATAGTTTTGATGACCAGTCTGCTAATGAGAATGTTTGTAGCGCCCAACAATAGAAATAGGAAAACGATCCCCCTCTTTCCACCCACACACTAGAAAATGGCTTCCAGAACGGAAAAATATAAGTTACGAGGAGAGGCTAGAGGCGATAAATATGCCAAAACTAGAAGATAGAAGAAAAAGAGTTGATATGATCACCACTTACAAATGGTGAGTCCACTTTATAATCCCTTCAGTGGAAGCACAAAAATATGTACAACTCTCTATCATTTTGGATTAATTGTGAACTTTCAAACATTCTAAACCTTCAAATACCAGTGTAGTACAATACTTTGCATTTGTAAAAATAAATTTGCCAGAATTACTGCAAATATTACACATTCTTTTCAAAATCAACAAACACAATACCATACACCGGAACTTCAAGAATCCAGACCATTTTATTATAGATCCCTCAAAATAACGTTTCAAATCCACCCCACCGGATTTTCCCTCAAAATTTTGATTATTGGTTCACTGAGTAAAGTAATTTCAATCAAGTCACAGGTTTTGTTTTCGGCTGCAATGATTTTGTTACCCAATAATTAAAGCTTCCAGCATAACATTAGAGATGTGAGAGCTCCAGGCAATGCTGACAAAAGGCAAATGTAGTTCTAAAATTCAAGAAAATGGACAGATATTGTTTCCTGCTACCCAGAATAGAAGGTCTGCTAGACTTATGGAGGTCCCCCTTATAATGAGGGGGGGTTGGGGTGAAATCCACTAGAAATTAAGTAGGTAGAAAGAATACACTTGGATTTTTTCTACCTACTTAAAGCAACGCTGACAAGTACAAGCAAAAACACTCATAAAGCAACACACACACACACACACACACACACACACTCATAAAGCAACACACACACACACTCATAAAGCAACACACACACACACACACACACACTCATAAAGCAACACACACACACACTCATAAAGCAACACACACAAGCACAAACTCAAGCACTCATAAAGCAACACTCACAAACAAACCCAAGCACTTCTAAAGCAACACTCGCAAGCAACAAATGGATTAACTGGGAACAAGCGCAAGGGTGATGGAACATTCACAGACAACAGCAAAGAAATGAGTGAAATACTGAGGTTACTGTATGATTCTGCTTTCAGTGAACCCCTGAACACATTGCAGAGTGATGATCCAAACAAATTCTTTATGAATGTGACACTACCACAGAACCATATCAGATGTTACCCTAACCCCACTCAACCACTCAACTCTGAAGTAGCCATAGACAGCATGCCCAAGTACTCTGACCCAGGCCCAGACTCCTAGAATTCTATATTCATCAAGAATTCATCAAAAAACACTATCACAGGTCTTAAACATATTTTGGAGACAGAGCCTAGATACTGGTGTTATTCCTGACATACATAAAACAGTAGAGATCATGCCACTTCAAAAAGGAAGTAGTAAAGCTAATGCAAAAAATTATAAACCAATAGCTCTAACAGCACACATAAAAATCTTTGAGAGAGTGCTAAGAAGATCACAAAATACATGGAATCACAGCATCTCCATAACCCCGGACAACATGGTTTCAAAACAGGCCGCTCTTGTCTATCACAGTTGCTGGACCACTATGACATTGCACTAGATGCCATGGAAGACAAACAAAACACTAGATGTAATTTACATGCTGATGTATAGATAAATGCTGATGTAATATTTCAAATCACTTGCACTGTCCTGTCTTGAGTACTGCTTGATACTCACTTCCGAGAATAGGAGAAAGCTCCAAACTAGGGAACTGTCAACCTGGGCTGAAGAACAGAACCCCAACTGAAAGGAGAGCACAAAGCTTATCTACCCCACAACCAAATGTGACAGCCAACAAAAACAAAGCCTTATGGAAATAGCCATGGACCAAAGGGACAACCAAGAACTGAGAAGAAACAAAAGCAAATATAAGATCCACAGACCACACCAAAGACTGCACATTTCACAGGAGGTCGGCACTCTCCCAAACCCAGGAAAAAGGCAACCCAGAAAGGGCAGAGGCAACACCAGCAATCATCAGACTCCAAGCAACAGCCTGTTGGACCAAGCTGTCACAAGTCAAGCCTAGCCCCAGGCCGAGCTTGGGGAGTTGAAGAGCTCCTAGAACCCCATCCAGGAACAATCATTTAGAAAAGTCAGCCCTAAATACACGAAGCAACAGGAAAACAGTTGCTTAGATCCACACATAAGAGGTTGTTCTGGAAACTGGAACACATTAGAGGAGTGACAGGTAAGCTGCTAACATGGATGAAAAATTTTCTGACTGACAGAAAAATGAGGGCAGTAATAAGAGGAAGTGTATCGGACTGGAGAAATGTCACAAGCGGAGTACCTTAGGGTTCAGTTCTTCAACCGGTAATATTCACTGTCTACATAAACGATCTACCAGTTGGTATACAGAATTATATGAACATGTTTGCTGATGATGCTAAGCTAATAGGAAGGATAAGAAGCTTAGATGATTGTCATGCCCTTCAAGATGACCTGGACAGAATAAGTATATGGAGCACCACTTGGCAAATGGAATTCAGTGTAATTAAATACCTTGTTATGGAATGTGGAGTAGGAGAACATAGACCCCACACAACTTATAAATTATGTGAGAAATCTTTAAAGATGTCTGATAAAGAAAGGGATCTAGGGGTGGTTCTAGACAGAAAACTATCACCTGAGGATCACATTAAGAACACTGTGCAAGGGGCCTATGCTACACTTTCTAACTTCAGATTTGCTTTTAAATACATGAATGGCAAAATACTAAAGAAATTGTTCACGACTTTTGTTAGACCAAAGCTGGAATATGCAGCGGTTGTATGATGCCCATATCTTAAGAAACACATCAACAAACTAGAAAAGATGCAAAGACATGCCACTAAGTGGCTCCCAGAACTGAAGGACAAGAGCTATAAAGAGAGGTTAGAGGCATTAAATATGCCAACACTAGAAAACAGAAGAAAAAGAGATGATATGATCACTACATACAAAATAGTAACAGGAATTGATAAAATTGATAGGGAAGATTTCCTGAGACCTGGAACTTCAAGAACAAGAGGTCATAGATTTAAACTAACTAAACAAAGATGCTGAAGAAATACAAGAAAATTCACTTTTGCAAACAGAGTTTTAGACAGTTGGAACAAGTTAGGTGAGAAGGTGGGAGGCCAAAACCGTCAGTAGTTTCAAAGCGTTATATGACAAAGAGTGCTGGGTAGACGGGACACTACGAGCATAGCTCTCATCCTGTAACTACATTTAGGTAATTACACAACAGGCATGGCGTGTAAACAATACACAAGCAAATGATCCCCTGTAGGACCGAGTCCTAAGGATAGCCAGCACTTCTCTGGAGAAGTGGAGCAAGGGTGACAGATGAAGCACTACACTAGCAGTCTCCGTGGTGTAGTGGTAAGACACTCGCCTGGCGTTCCGCGAGCGCTATGTCATGGGTTCGTATCCTGGCCGGGGAGGATTTACTAGGCGCAATTCCTTAACTGTAGCCTCTGTTTAACGCAACAGTAAAATGTGTACTTGGATGAAAAACGATTCTTCGCGGCAGGGGATCATATTCCAGGGACCCTTAGGATTAAGGACTTGCCCGAAACGCTACGCGTACTAGTGGCTGTACAAGAATGTAACAACTCTTGTATATATCTCAAAAAAAAAAAAAACAAAAAAAAACATAATGTAGTTCCTTGCAAGTAACAAAGTGGTCCACCTCCTGAGCTACCAGCTCCAGCTGCTGGCACCTGGCAGTCTGTATAATTACCCAAAGCTACCCAAATTAACTCAAAGCTACCCAATGCTTCCTAGCATTACGTAAGTAATGAAGAAATATGATATATTTACTTACTATATTGTTGGTGTTGAATGTAGAACATGAAAAAACATATTTTTACTCTGAAATAATGTAAATTTATAATGAAATTAGACAAAACTAAGTGGCATAAGAGGCCATAGGAAGTCGACAATCCAAGCGAAAATGTTGTGGAGCGACTTATCGTGGATGAACAAATTATTCAAGATAGATTGTTGCCTAGAGGTTATATTAAGTTATGTTTGGATAGGTTAGGTTTAATTATATTAGGTCAGGTTATGTTTGGGTAGGTTGGTTAGGTTAGGTAGGCACAGAAGGCTCATATGCCAGCAGACATTGTCTCTTGGACAGTCGACTTGCTTTGGCGTCGCCAGCTTCTTATTTTCGTCTAATTTTGTTGTAAAATGATACTTTTTCAGAGTAAAAATATGTTTTTCATGTTCTACATTCAGCACCAACATTATAATGAATAAATATATCATTTATTCATTACTAACGTAATGCTAGAAAGCTTTGTGTAGCTTTGAGTAAGTTTGGATAGCTTTGGGTAATTAGACGGACCCACACCTGCTGGTGGGGAGGTGGAACTAGCAGTGAAATGACTTAACTATTGAGTGTCCTATTTTCTGTTTTGTTTAATTTTAAGATGGTGTTGTCTGTTTTGTCTCACTCCACCCTTCTGGTGGCTATTTCCTATGTTAGAGTGATCTACTATTCTCTGCTTTGTGGCACTGTGAGGGGGCCAGGTTTTGGACCTCATCTCCAGCAGGTTATTAATGACGTGCAAGGGACTTGTTCGATTTGATAGGCGTGGAGCTAACCAGAGCGATTAGCAACAAGGAGCCACCTCATAAGCCCTCCCAGAAAAGTAAAAGAAATTATTATTAAAGTTAGGTAGGATAGTGCTTAAAATTGTTATCATTTTTTGTTACTATTGTCATACATGATAACATCTGCTAAGGGTTTACAGACGTAAATAGGGTTGGTCAGGAAACTAGAACCACTGCTTTCTGGCCTTTCCTAATATATTACAAGTAACTATATCCTATACAATATATCAACATTCTATTTTAAAACTACGGTACTAAATGCCATTTGAGCTGCCACTGTTGAAGCTGTTTTGTGAGTGTGAATGCCAGAAGAGGCAACAGTAATATCAGCTGGTCAACTGGTCATTATTCTCAAGGGAAAATTTTAGTTGCCATAAAATAATTTTTGCTCTGAAGGATTCTTTTATGTTTCTTAAGTTTGCATTCTTGTTGATATTTGCAAACTTGCCTGAGCTGCTTACTGAAACAAGCATCAAATACTACACTGCAACAAATTAACTTCACAATGTTATAATTTGCCCACATCATAAAACCAGCGCTAAATATAATGAAACATCATTTTCTGGGTGAGCCCCGGAGGCTCCCCAGAGCCTCCGGGGCTCCCCCCAGAAAACTTTGTAAACATTTTGAATCTCTGATTAAATGCCACTGCAATGTTAATATCACACAAATATAAAGCAGACATGAAACAAGTCACAACCACATGAAATTTTCAACAAAAAAAAACAACATACCAAAGCACAATATATTCCCACCATGAGGAAGTCTCTTCGAATGTGAAGACATTCAATATCCTTTTGCTTGTCTTAAATTTATTTAATAACAGTTGCTAACTTCTCTCCTTGTGTGTATATTACCAAAACTATTGTAGTGTTCAGTCATATGGAGACACTCCAAGATCTGTTACTTTCTGGGTGATTGCTGGTAGGTACTGATCAAAAGCAGAGAGAAAAGTGTTACCATTTAGCATAATTCTACAGTATTGTGTCTGCAACTCCTCTATTCCCATACCACTACTAGACACTTTACATGATGCAAGTCTCTTATAATGTTTGCTCTAATCTAGTCATCAAAACAAGCAGACATACACTAAACAAATACCTCAGTTTAACGGCCACGTTCATCGCTGCCGAATGCGAAGATATAGGAAGGTGAGACTTCTGGGGATAATGTTTATCTGCAGAAGTGTCACGTTTTGAATTTTTAACTTTTTCGTAAACGTGGTTGTGGTGGGGCCCAGAGGCCTGCTGGGACCCGTTTACTTGAGTCCGCTCGGTTACTGAAGATCCAGCTTTATGCTCATTTATTAACTCATTTTCCCTGAGAAGCAATTATTCAAAAGCATTAGTTTACAATACTGCACTCTAAGAATGGCTGGTCTCACTGACATACTGCTCATTACAAATGAAAAGAATGATGGAAAACAACTGGGTTATATTCCGTAGAACCTTTGCAATAGAGATACAATTTTAATAGATAAATAGATAAATAAATAAATGAAAAAATAAATAAATAAATGTATGTATGTGTGTGTATGTATGTATGTATGTATGTATGCATGTATGTATGCATGTATGTACTCACCTAATTGTGCTTGCGGGGGTTGAGCTTTGGCTCTTTGGTCCCGCCTCTCAACTGTCAATCAACTGGTGTACAGATTCCTGAGCCTACTGGGCTCTATCATATCTGCATTTGAAACTGTGTATGGAGTCAGCCTCCACCACATCACTGCCTAGTGCATTCCATTTATTAACTACTCTGACACTGAAAAAATTCTTTCTAATGTCTCTGTGACTCATCTGGGTACTAAGTTTCCATCTGTGTTCCCTTGTTGTCCCATCCATGCTGAAGAATATGTCTTTGTCAGGACAGGGAGCCGGTCGGCCGAGCAGACAGCACGCTGGACTTGTGATCCTGTGGTCCTGGGTTCGATCCCAGGCGCCGGCGAGAAACAATGGGCAGAGTTTCTTTCACCCTGTGCCCCTGTTACCTAGCAGTAAAATAGGTACCTGGGTGTTAGTCAGCTGTCACGGGCTGCTTCCTGGGGGTGGAGGCCTGGTCGAGGACCGGGCCGCAGGGAAACTAAAGCCCCGAAATCATCTCAAGATTACCTCAAGATAACCCTGTCAATTCCCCATGGTGTCCCATCCATGCTGAAGAATTTGTCTTTGTCCACCCTGTCAATTCCCCTGATAATTTTGTAGGTGGTTATCATGTCTCCCTTTACTCTTCTGTTTTCCAGGGACGTGAGGTTTGGCTCCTTTAGCCTTTCCTCGTAGCTCATTCCTCTCAGTTCCGGGACGAGCCTGGTGGCATACCGCTGAATCTTCTCTAACTTTCTCTTGTGTTTAACTTGGTATGGACTCCAGGCTGGAGCTGCATACTCCAGGATTGGTCTTACATAAGTGGTATACAGGGTCCTGAACGATTCCTTACACAAGTTTCCAAAGGCAGTTCTTATGTTAGCCAGTCTAGCAAATGCCGCTGATGATATTCTTTTGATGTGGGCCTCTGGGGACAAGTTCGGTGTGGTATCAATCCCCAGATCTTTCTCTCTATTTAACTCTTGCAGGATTTCACCTCCCAGATGATACCTTGTGTTCAGCCTCCTGCTCCCTTTGCCTAATTTCATTACCTTACACTTTCCCGAGTTGAACTTTAGCAGCCATTTTCTAGACCATTCCTCCAGTTTGTCCCGATCATCCTGTAGTCACTGTCTATCTCCATCCGTCTTGATTCTTCTCATAATTTTTGCATCATCAGCAAACATTGAGAGGAACGAGTCTATACCCTCAGGAAGATCGTTTACATATATTAGAAACAGGATGGGTCCAAGTACTGAGCCCTGTGGGACTCCGCTGGTGACATCTTGCCACTCTGATGTCTCCCCCCTCACCGTTACTCGCTGTTTCCTGTTGCTTAAGTATTCCCTTATCCACTGGAGCACCTTCCCTTTTACTCCTGCCTGTTGCTCCAATTTTTTAATAGCCTTTTATGGGATACTGTATCAAAGGCTTTCTGGTAGTCCAGGAAAATGCAGTCGGCCCACCCTTTTCTTTCCTGCCAAATTTTTGTTGCCTGATCATAGAATTCTATTAAACCTGTGAGGCACGATTTATCATCCCTGAACCCATGTTGGTGGTGCGTTACAAAGTTATTTCCCTCCAGGTGCTCTACGAACCTTTTCCTCACGATCTTCTCCATCACCTTGTATGGTATACAAGTTAGGGAAACTGCAGGCGATGAGTCACAATAACGTGGCTGAAGTATGTTGACCAGACCACACACTAGAAGTTGAAGGGACGATGACGTTTCGGTCCGTCCTGGACCATTCTCAAGTCGATGAAACTTGGGGAAACTGGCCTGTAGTTCAGTGCCTCTTGCCTGTCACCCTTCTTGTATATTGGGACTACGTTAGCTGTCTTCCAACTTTCTAGTAAATCTCCTGTTTCCAGTGACCTGTTATACACCATAGAGAGTGGCACACTTAGTGCTTCTGCACCTTCCTTTAGTATCCATGGTGAGATTCTGTCAGGCCCAACAGCCTTTGTCACATCCAGCTCCAGCAGACACCTTTTCACCTCATCATTGGTGAGGTCAAATTCCTCCAAGGTTGCTTGGTTTGCCTCCTCCTCATTTAGTGCAGGGGCTTCTCCTTGTTCTATTGTGAAGACCTCCTGGAATCTCTTGTTGAGTTCTTCACACACCTCCTTGTCATTCTCTGTGTATCTGTTCTCCCCTTTTCGCAGTTTCATCACTTGTTCCTTCACTGCTATTTTCCTCCTGATGTGGCTGTGAAGCAGCTTTGGTTGTGTAATTACCTAAGTGTAGTTACAGGATGAGAGCTACGCTCGTGGTGTCCCGTCTTCCCAGCACTCTTTGTCATATAACGCTTTGAAACTACTGACGGTCTTGGCCTCCACCACCTTCTCAGTGTATGTATGTATGTGTGTGTGTGTGTATGCATGCATGCATGCATGCATGTATATGTTTGGTACCAGATTCTTCCTTGAAAGCTATAGCAAATAACTAAATAGGGCTGAGTGGCAGAGCCTTATGAAACATGTTAGCACAGTTGGGTTGTGAGGGAGAGGACACACACGTGTCCAACTTGCTAAATGGCAAACATTACCTCCAGCCATCAAAGTGTTATAGCAACTAAATACAGTACATGATCCAATATAATGTACTGCAATACATTGAAAAATAAGTCATATTGGATTGTCATTTACTTTTGGTATACAACAGAAAAAATCGTAAACCACATTGCATCACTGGTGTAATTATTATTTAAACATAACTAAATATGAAGAAAGCATAATTAAACATAAAAAGGCGAGAAACAATTGCCTATAGAAACCCCCGTGTGGTTGGGAGCATTTTATATCTGCCATCGACCGGATCTGACACTTAGAAAGGTAGGTGCCCCAAAACAAACCCTTATTCTGGTGAAACTGTTGCTACCGAAAGCTGAACGAGTGGACAGAACTCCCCAAGCGAAAATTAGCAAACGAGCATGACGTCATCATGTCGCCGCGCCGCTGTCTGTGCACCCCCCCTCCCCTGGGAGGAGGAAAGGGGAGCCCCAGACCCCCACACCAGCGATCCACCCTGCAGTTCTTAGGCTGGATGTTAAAATACATGAAAACACTGCTAACCTGAGGGAGGGAGGGATCCTGGGGAGCCTTCGGGACTCACCCAGAAAATGGCGCTTCATTATATTCATCGCTGGTTTTCTGGCGGGGGTCCCATTGGCTCCCCGGTGCTAACTACCCAAAGACAAGGAAAAACAGGGACTTACCCAGGCGGCGGTCAGTCCTCACTCCTCAACATGAAGCTGAGACAACTGGCTGCAACCGCCGACCCAATGCAATGCAGGCCCTACGAGGTCCAGGGACAATCACAAGGTAGCGAGCAGCCAGGAGCCTGTTCGACCTCCAAAAACCCCATGCCCGAATGTCATCCCAAGACATGTTTCCAAAGACGGCAACCAAAGCAGTAAACCTATGCATGTCGTGAGCAGACACAGCCCCCCTACAAAAGGGATGGAGCAAAGCATTGGCAAAGAATTATAGACCAGTTGCACTAATGTCCCACATAATAAAAGCATTTGAGAGAGTGATCAGGAGTCAGGTCACTAGTTTCAAGGAAAAATATGACCTACACAACCCAGGTCAACATGGATTTAGAACAGGAAGATCATGCCTCTCACAGCTACTTGACCATTACATCAAAATCACTGAGGCATTAGAAGAAACAGAATGCAGATTGGTATACACGGACCTTGCAAAGACATTTGATAAATGTGACCATGGAGTGGTAGCACACGAAATGAGGTCAATGGGAATAACTGGTAAAGTAGGACACTGGATACTCAGTTTTCTGTTGAACAGAACACAAAGAGTAACAGTCAATCATATAAAATCAAGTCCAAGTGCAGTTAAAAGCTCTGTACCTCAGGGTACAGTCCTTGCACCACTGCTTTTCCATATTCTTATATCAGATATAGACTCAAATACAAGTCACAGCTTTGTATCATCCCTTGCAGATGACACAAAACACCAGCGTTGAATGTAATGAAATGCCATTTTCTGGGTGAGCCCCGGAGGCTCCCTGGAGCTTATCGGATTAATGTATGTTATATTAGACCGAGACATTAGCTATGGAGTTCAGACCTACCAGGGACCATGAGCCAGAACCTGGCCCCTTCAAAGAGGTTTCAGGGAGCAATGGCCCTGGAAAACCCTCCTGTGGTTGGGGGGTTTTCCTTATCTGCCATTGACCGGGGTGAGGCACCCAGAAAGGTAGGCATAACAAAACAAACCCCACATGGTAAGAAACTAACAACAAAAACCGAACAGAGAGGTAGAACTCCCTGCAATCCCAAGGAAACAAGCAAACAAGCAAACTTGGAACATACTACTGCCGCACCGCTCGTCCGCGCAACCCTCCCCTCCTCGAGAGGGGGGCCCCGGACCTTACTGTGCCGGCTGCATAGCACTCCAGTTCGAAAGCTAAACTTCAATAAATGCAAAAAAAAAAAACGCTGACCAATGGGAGGGAGGGTTGCCAGGGAGCCTCCAGGGCTCACCCAGAAAATGGAGTTTTATTACATTCAACGCTGGTTTTCTGAGGGAAGCCCCTACGGCTCCCTGGAGCTGCACACCCAAAGAGAAGGAAAAGAATGGGCTGACCCAAGAGGCGGCAGCCACAAACTCCGCAACACGAAGACGAGACAACAGGCTGCAACCTGTGACCCAAAGCAACACAAGAATGCCCAGGAGCAGACATGCTCACACAATAATGGGCAGCCAGGAACCCGGGCGACCCCAAATCCCCGTGCCTGAAAGGAGCCCAATGCATGTTACCAAACACAGCAATGAAAGCAGCAAACGTCCGAATGGCACAGGCACAAAGATAGACCGCAGGCTGGTAGACTTAATAACCCTGCGGACAACCTGGGAAACCTGAGCCCTGGAACAGGGAACGAGGGAAACCGGAACAACCATAAGCGCATCTCCAGCCACGGCATGCAGGTAACGGCAAAGAACCACAACCGGACAACACATGACGAACCCCCGGCCGAACCAACCAAGCATCAAAAACCCAAGGACCCCTCCAAAAAGCAGACGTCTCTGCCTTCCTCAGAAAGACGAACAAGGCTGCAAACATACACACCTACCACCAGTACCAAAAGAACAGAAACCCCTGTGCCGGAGGAGAGCCGGAAGCTCCCCGAACTGAACCGCAGAGGCCAATGCCAACAAAAATAAGGCCTTTCAAAAACAATCTCGACCTGAAGGGGCCACCAAAAACCGAGGAGAGGGAAGATAAGAGAGACCCTGACCAAGGACTAGGACATCTCAGGTGGCGCACGAGCAGGCCGGAGGTGAAACAAAGCACGAAAAAGCGTGCGGAACAGGGCGGATGTGACGTCCACCTCGAACTCAAGCCGGAGCGGCTCCACCAGCGCCACACGATATGAGGCGACAGTAAGAAGCATCAATTAACAGTCCTGAAAAACCAAGAAAGGACAAGACAATCCGATGTGAAAGAGAAGACAACCTATGAAGAGCAAGAAAAAGGCGAAAAGAAACTACATACTGTTGCCTTCACGAAGCTCGCAGGTGGGACACCCTCAACGAAGCCACCTGATCACCATAGAGATGGTGATACACCCGCGTCAAAAGACCAGACACGCAGAGCCGAGGAGGTCAAACTAGCCACGCACCAGCCCGGTCTGACCTGCCGAAAAAGGCAGAGCTGCGGGAAACGCCCCGGGGTTCAGACACCAATCAAGCAGCATCTGAAAACAAAGCTGGCCGGCCACCAAGGGACCACGAGGACTACTCACCTCGGGAAGGACTCCAAGTGAGCCAGAACCCGAAGCAACAGCTGGACTGGGGAAAGAGGTACAGGTAACTCCACCTCAACCAGTACTGCTGAAAGGCATCCACCACGAACGCCTCACAGGTGGGAAAGGGAACCACAGGATGGGAGACGCCAAGACCAGTTCGTTCATCTCGCAAAGCCAATGAAATGAGTTGGCGACGACCGACCAATCCATGAACAGAGGAATGGACCGAGACAGGTTGTCCGCCAGGACGATGGACACTCCCCGGACATGAATTGGACGGAAAGCCAAACCCCAAGAATCCAGCAGACGAGCCAACCGAAGGGACCAATCCCAAGGCGGCAAGGACCAAAGAGAACCCCCGCGGTTCCAGCGGCCATAAACCACCAGAGAACAGTCCGAATGGAGCCGGATGGGAGAGCCCCGAGTGACCCAAACCCTCCAAAGTGCAAACCAGACAGCCGCAAACTCCCAAACCGTGCTGTAAGCCTGACGGAAGGACGAACCCCACCATCCCTGGCCGGCCTGGTGAGCACTGGTCACAAAGCCCCAGCCAAGAGACAACCCGTCCATGAACACATCGAGTGAAAGCTTGGGGAGGTGCTGAGGCATGGATCCCCGAAAACCTAAAAGAGGAAGCTGGCGACGCAGCACCAACACAAGGTCCCCAGAGGACGAACCCAATGATCGCGACAAAGGCGGAAGGGGCGTCCCCAAAGGAACCAAAACAGAAGCCGAAGCCAAACCCGACCCGGTGGGTAGACCAGCATGGCGACGAAGTTCAGACTCCCTCACAACTGCTCAAGCATCCGCCAAGTGATCGAAGACCCCCTCAGAAACAGCCCAAGGCAGATCCGCAGCCTCAGCAATGCCTCTGGAGGGAGAGAAGCAGTCCAAGAGTCCTATACAAGACCCAGCCAGGTCTGAACCTGGGACAGAACCAGATGGAATGGCATCCAGGTCACCAGGAACCCGAACCCGGAGATCTGGAAACAACCACACCCCTGGCGAGCAGACAAGCGAACCGACTGGAAGCCCACACTAGCCAGTCGTCGAGGTAGACCAGAAATTGAATCCCGAGCAGACGCAGACAGGGTACCAAGGTCCGGTAAAGATGCATAAATACACCAAGTGCCAATTACAAACTAGGGAAGGCAACAAAAGCAGTGAGCCTGAAGCCCCACCACCAACTGTGCCAGTCCTATAACCCTGGAGAGAAACATGCCAGGAAGTGACCCGGAGGTCAAGGGACACCATTCAGGCATCCGGCCCCAACAGAAGCCGGACCGGAGACAACAGTCATCTGAAGAGGGCAAAGAATCCAGGGCGCAGACCGAACAAGTCCAGAAGAACCACAGATCCACAAAGTCCTGTGTCGGCATTGGAACAGGCGAAAACCCCGGAAGGATGGGGCGAATCGACCACATCCAAACGCACCCACACCAAGATGACATGGCCCCGTCAACAGCGAAGGGAACAGAGTCCCTTCCGAAAAAAATGTACACATATATAAACACACATATGTATACTGTACATACACAAAAAGTATAAAGAAAAAGAGGTGATATGATCACTACATACAAAATAGTAACAGGAATTGATAAAATCGATAGGGAAGATTTCTTGAGACCTGGAACGTTAAGAACAAGAGGTCATAGATATAAACTAGCTAAACACAGATGCCGAAGAAATATAAGAAAATTCACTTTCGCAAACAGAGTGGTAGACGGTTAGAACAAGTTAGGGGAGAAAGTGGTGGAGGCCAAGACCGTCAGTAGTTTCAAAGCGTTATATGACAAAGAGTGCTGGGAAGACGGGACACCTCGAGCGTAGCTCTCATCCTGTAACTACACTTAGGTAATTACGAAGCGCAGGGAAAGAAGCCCACCCCGCCAGCCCCGAACCCCCCAAAGAGGGAAGAGCCGCCTGATGCCACCAGAGGCCGGAAGACAACCAAAAAACGCCCACGAACTGCGGGACCAAGCAAGAGCCAACAGAGCAAGCTAGCCCCCAGTGCCCCGTCAACAGCGAAGGGAACAGAGCCCCTTCCGAAAAAAATGTACACATATATAAACACACATATATATACTGTACATACACAAAAAGTATAAATACACATATACACACATATGAAAAAATAAAAATAAAAATAAAAATAAGAAAAGAAAAGACAAGTCACCGACCGGTGGGCAGAGAGCACTGTGCCAGCCAGACGAAGAAGGCACCAAAAGAGCACCAAACCTGCACCAAAAGGCCTACCGCGACAACAAAAACCCAAGGCCCTGGCACAACCACAACATGTGCCATGACCCAAAAAGATCTGCCTGCAAGCCAGGAAGATCCCGGAACCCCAGAAGGCAGAACCGGATCACATGCGAGGTAACATAAAGCCCCCTGAACCCACAAAGGGGTACCCAAGAGGAAGAAACCTCCGGAACGAAACCAAAGAACCCAAAGAAACCCAGAATTGAACCCTGGGAGCCCAAACCCCCACATCTGCCGGCAGAAATAAACCACAGAAAGGGCAAAGCACAGCACCCAGACAGAACCTCCAGGGAAACGGCCAAAACAGACCAAAAACCGAGGGACAAGATGTGGGAGCAAGCATAAACAGACAGGGACAATGAGCCCAAACACCTGGACCCAGATCCAAACAGATAGAAAACCCATATAATCTGTGTAAAAAACCAACATCCAAGCGTTCCCAGAGGAACAGAAGAAGGGCAGAACATCCCCAGAAAAAGCAAAGAATTGGCAACAGGAGGATAAAACCCCTGAAAGGAAAAACTCGCCCAAAAAGCGAGCTCGCACACCCAGGCACATGTTAACAAACCGCAGCGCCACCCCGGTGGCCAAGAGGGAAAACCGGCAAAAAGAAAATGGCTACCAGAACAAGGCCACCAGAATAAGGAGCCATGACCAACGCAATAGATCTGAAAACACGACAGCAAATGTGGGAAGCAAGCAGATGAGAGGGAAGCAAGCAGATGAGAGGGACAAAAAACCCTGCCCACAAGCAGAAAAACCCAGGCAGGCACAAACAGCCCCAGAACTGCTAGCAGGCATCCCCCACAGCCCCGGGAACCCGCAACAGAGGCCCCGAGGCAAAGCTGTCCTCCATGCCCTCTGCCCTTAAAGAAAAGGAAGAGTCCAGAGGAAAGGCAGCAAAGAAAGGTAAGACCCAGAAGCCTCGGCAGGAGGATCAGGCTCGAAAACCTCCGTCCCCAACCCGAACGGGGCAGCCCCCGAAGCCGGCCAAGTTTCGGCATCAACTAAACCCCACCCCAACCCCGAAACCAGCAGATGGTCAGGAGCCGGGAACAGGGAGGGGAAAGGAGTGAACAACTCTAACCAAAACGGGGCGGCCCCGGGGCTTCCAGGTGGAAAACCAACCAAGCGCGTAGCAGCTTTTTCCATAATTTAACCTAAACCAAGCTTGCAACGCAGATGCCGCCTGTACTCTGAACAGTAAGGACATCAGAAGAGTACTGGAGAACAAGCAGAGAACACATCTCGCAAGACTCCGGGTCAAGGTGTCAGTGTCCCAACAGGCAGCATGACGGAGGTAAAAGTGGCGACTGTCACCCTGAGACAAGGGCACAGCAAACCAACGAACCCCGCACAAGACTTGTTGGAACCCAGAAGACACATCCAATGGTTCACCAAGCACCGACAGGATTTTTTAGGGCCCGTAGGCTGACTGCTATGGGAAGCCAGGGGCAAGGTGTTGCTAACCGGTAAACACCCAAGGGGTTATCTTGAGGTTATCTTGAGATGATTTCGGGGCTATTTTAGTGTCCCCGCGGCCCGGTCCTCGACCAGGCCTCCACCCCCAGGAAGCAGCCCGTGACAGCTGACTAACACCTAGGTACCTAATTTACTGCTAGGTAACAGGGGCATTGGGTGAAAGAAACTCTGCCCATTGTTTCTCGCCGGCGCCTGGGATCGAACCCAGGACCACAGGATCACAAGTCCCGCGTGCTGTCCGCTCGGCCAACCGGCTCCCTCGACCGGGGTAGATGACAACACTGAAAACCCCTGTGATGTGTACAATCACGGGGGCCTAGTAGGTAGCAGGTAGTGCAACACCTTGATGCCCTAACCAGCACAATACCAGTCCCTGCCCAAGGCCAAACAGGGGCCCCAAGCCCCAGCTGGCCCCAAGGGTGAGGCAAAGGCCGAGCAGCAAGAACCTGTACGAGAATGGTTCCCGAATGCCCCAGGGAAGACAACCCCTGTCATGCAGGGGCAGTGCTCACAGGGCGCTTAGGGAAGGAAGCCGCTAAGCACACGCAGCCCCGGTACTGATGAGGAACACCTGGCCACCGCACAACACAAAACACGGCAGTGAGCGCCACGAAGGCAAACACCGCCTAGGAAACTGAGGCCAAAGAAGTGTCTGTCCCGGTTGACATTAGCTTCAGTGTGTGTTAAGTTTGCTTGTTTGTTTGTTTAATTGGGATTGCAGGGAGTTCTACCTCTCTGTTCGGTTTATGTTGTTAGTTTCTTATCATGTGGGGTTTGTTTTGTTATGCCTACCTTTCTGGGTGCCTAACCTCGGTCGATGGCAGAAACAGAAACCCCCAAACCACAGCAAAGTTTTCCAGGGCCATTACTCCCTGAAACCTCTCTGAAAGGGCCAGGTTCTGGTGCTGGTCCCTGGTAGGTCTGAACTCCATAGCTAATGTCCCGGTCTAATATAACATACATTAGCCCGATAAGCTCCAGGGAGCCGTAGGGGCTCCCCTCAGAAATCTGCATGAAAATTACTTCTGTTGAAGACATTGAAAAACTACAAGCAGATATTAATAAAGTTTTTGACTGGGCAGCAGACAATAACATGATGTTTAACAGTGATAAACTCCAGGTACTCAGGTACGGTAAAAATGAGGACCTTAAACATAATACAGGGTACAAAACACAATCAAATCTGCCCATAGTATATATAGATTTGGGAATAGAACAAAAGAAATCCAACAGAAAATAGAATAGAAATAATGGAAATGGAAATAGAAATGGAATAGAAATGGAATAGAAATCCAACAGCATATAAAGGATTTGGGAATAATGATGTCTGACAACCTAACGTTTAGGGAACATAACCAAGCAAACATTGCGTCAGCCAGAAAAATGATAGGATGGATTACGAGAACTTTCAAATCCAGAGATCCGATCACAATGGTTGTACTCTTCAAGTCACTTGTGTTGTCCCGTCTTGAGTACTGCTCAGTACTCACTTCCCCCTTCAGAGCAGGAGAGATTGCTGAAATAGAGGGAATACAGAGAACATATACGGCACGCATAGACGAGATAAAGCACCTAAATTATTGGGATCATCTCAAAGCTCTCCAAATGTACCTGTACTCACTAGAAAGGAGATGAGAGAGATATCAAATAATATACACATGGAAAATACTGGAGGGGCGGGTTCTAAATCTACACAGTAAAATAACAACGTACTGGAGTGAACGATATGGAAGAAAATGTAGAATAGAACCAGTGAAGAGCAGGGGTGCCATAGGCACAATCAGAGAACACTGTATAAACATCAAAGGGCCATGGTTGTTCAACATCCTCCCAGCGAGGATAAGAAATGTTGCCGGAACAACCGTGGCCATCTTCAAGAGAAGACATCTGCAGTGTGCATCTGATGTGCGTGACCTGATGTGCATCTGCACATCAGGTCCCAAATCTGCACAGTAAAATAACAACATACTTGAGTGAACGATATGGAAGAAAATGCAGAATAGAACCAGTGAAGAGCAGAGGTGCCATAGGCACAATCAGAGAACACTGTATAAACATCAGAGGTCCGCGGTTGTTCAACATCCTCCCAGAGAGCATAAGAAATATTGCTGGAACAACCATGACATCTTCAAGAGAAAACTTTTCTTCAAGGAGTGCCGGATCAACCGGGCTGTGGTGGGTATGTGGGCCTGTGGGCCGCTGCAAGCAACAGCCTGGTGGACCAAACTCTCACAAGTCAAGCCTGGCCTTGGGCCAGTCTTGGGGAGTAGAAGAACTCCCAGAACCCCATCAAGCAGGCACAAGGATAGACCGCAGGTTGGCTAGCCATAATAATCCTGCAGCCAACCTAGGAGACCCGAGCCCAGACACAGGGAAGAAGGGAAACCAGATCAACCCACAGCGCATCCCCGGCTACTGAAGCCATGGCGTGCAAATAACGGCGGAGAGCCGCAACCAGACACAAGACATGATGCACCCCCAGCCTGACCAACCAAGCATCAACAACCCAAAGGCCCCCTCCGGAAAGCAGCCGTCTCATTCTTCGCCAGAAAAGAAAGGAGGCGACTGCAACCACTCAAACCTACCACCAGGACCAAAAGAGCAGAAACCCCAGCGCCGGAGGAGAACATGAAGCTCCCCGACCCAACCCCCAGAGGCCAATGCCAAACAGAAAGAGCCTTGGAAAAACAATCCTGAACCGAAGGGGCCACCACAAACCGAGGAGAAGAGAGGAAAAAGAGCACCCGGTCCAAGGACCAGAAGGGCAGAGAAAAGAGATGAAACAATGCACGAGACAACTTGCAGAATGGAGCAGATGTAACATCAATACCAAACGCAAGCTGGAGCGGCTCTGCTAGCGCCACATGGTAGGAGGCGACAGTATTCGGCATAAGATGAAGGTCCTGAAACAACCACAACAGGAAGGACAAAACAACCCTATAAAAGACCAAAGTATACCTACGCAGTGATAGGAAAAACCAGATGGACCACTAGGAACCCTCATACTACCACCAAGACAAAGCATGCAGACGGGAGACCAACAACAAAGCCACCTGCACCCCATACAAATGGTGATAGAAAGACCAGACGCGAAGACTCGAGAAGAACGAATTAGGCTTTTAATGGGCAGGACCGATCTCCTGAAAGGGGCGGAGCCGCAGGAAGATCCTTGAGTTCGGACACTGAGCAAGCAGCGCCTGAAACTAAGGCTGGGCTGGCCACCAAGGGGGCCATGAGGACTTCTCTCTCTTGGTAAGTTTCCAAGCAAGTCAGGACTTGGAACAACAATGGAACCAGGGTGGAAGAGGTACAGGTAACCCCACCTTGCCCAGTCCTGCCTGAAGGCATCAATCCCAACAGCCTTGCAGTCGGGGAAGGGCGCCACGTATACTGGGAGACACCTCAACCACGCCGACACAAACAGGTCCACTTCCTGAGGCCCGAACGTCCGGCAGAGCCAACGGAACGAGTCGGCGTCGATAGTCCATTCCGTGGAGAGGGGAATGAACTGGGACAGGCCATCCACCAGGACATTGAACATCCTCCAAACGTGAACTGCCAGGAAAGCCAAACCCCGAGAACTCATCAGATGAGTCACCCGAAGCAATCAGTCCCAAAGAGCCAAGGAACGCATCGAATCCCAGCGGTTCAGGCAATGAACCACCGGGAAACAGTTTGAATGGAGCCAGACCATCGATCCGTGAAAGACCAGAATCATCCAGAGCGACATCCACATAGCTGCGAACTCCCGCACCGTGCTGTGAGCCCGACGGAGGGACGGAACCAAATGCCCCTGGCTGGCCTGGCGAGCACTAGTCACAAAGCCCCAGCCAAGAGACGACGAGTCCGTGAATACATCGAGCGAGGGCTCTGGTAGGTGCCAAGGCACTGAATCCTGAAAAACTCGAAGAGGAAGCCGGCAACGCAGCAACCAATGCAAGGCCCCAGAGGCAAACCCAGCAGTTATGAGAGAGGTGGAAGGGACGTCCCCGAAGGAAATAGAACAGCCAATGAAGCCACACCTGACCAGGTGGGTTCCAATCAAGGCAAAGTGCAGGCTCCCACACAAACTCTTGAGCAACTGCTGCGTTACCTGGGAGCCCCTCAGAAACAGATGAAGGTGGGAACGCAGACAAAGCAGAGCCGCCGGAGGAAGAGACATGGAAGCAGTCCGAGCGTCCCACACAAGACCCAGCTAAGATCGAACCTGAGAGGGAACCAGATGTGACTTCCACCAGTTCACCAAGAACCCAAACCCGGCGAACTAGGAAAGAACCAAAATCCCTGGCGAGCAGACACGCGGACAGGCTGGGAGCCCAAACCAGGCAGTCGTCGAGGTAGGCCAGAACCCGAACACCTAACAGACGCAGGCGGGCCACAACGACCCAAGTAAGGCAAGTGAAAATGCGAGGCGCCAGATTCAAGCCGAATGGAAGGCAACGAATGCGGTAACCTTGATGTCCCACCACAAAACCAAGCCAGTCCCAGAACCGCGGATGAATCGAGACGTGCCAATACACGTCCTGGAGGTCCAGGGACACCATCCAAGTGCCCGGCTCCAACAGAAGCCGGGCAGCCTCCGCAAGGACAAGACCGGCAAGACAAGTCCAGAATGAACCGGAGGTCCGCACAGTCCCGTTCTGGGACCGGAAACAGGGGGGAGATCCACCTAAGTGAGGATGATGTTTCAACCACGCCCAAGCAAACCCACTCTGAGACGACTTGACAGAGAGCAGGAGAAGAGGCCTGCCCTGCAAGCCCCAGAACCCACCCCAAAAGAGGAGGAGCCACCCAACACCACCACAGGCTGCACGAAATGACCTGAAAGGCCCATGAATCTTGGGACCAGGCACGAGTAAACAGAGCGAGCCTCCTCCCACCACCCTGTCAATGGGATGAACTGCGAAAGGGCCGATGTTCCTTATGAGCACCCAAAAATTGCAAAGAGCGATCCCCGCACCCAACAGAAACAGACGGCACCGAAGGCAGTGCCGGCTCCAAACCTTGCATCTGTGACCTACCCCAACGAGCAGAACCCCAAGTCCTGGCACGACCCTTCTGGAAGGAACCCTCCCAGGACCCCCGGAGAACCAACAAGTTGGACATCGGACGATAGCTGGAAGAAGCCGCCTGCAAATACCGCTCAACCGCAGAATCCGCAAACAGCAAGGGACAAAAAGGTGAAGACAACTAAGAGCCAGGGCCCAACAGATTCCAAGGTGAGCACACCCTGCTGACACGCGAGACGTGCAGTGAAAAAACGCAGCACCGCATCCCTCAAGATGCGGTGTTACCCCACTCATTGTAACAGAAAGTCCCGCTCAGAGAGTTGGAGAACCCAGGTGGGGTCCAACAGGGCCCAAGGCCTCCAAAGTCAGCTCCTCCCCAACCCCAGGAACCTCCACATTAGGCCCCGGGGGGCGAGTCAACCTCCAAAGCCCTGGCCTCACAAGAAACAGCTGAGGCGGCCAGAAAAGCCAGAAGAGAATGGACCCACTGGTCAGACCCCGGAGCCACAGCTAGAGGAATGGACTCGAATGCCTCTGTTACCACACCGGAAGGGGCAACAGCTGAAACTGCCCGAGTCTCAGAAACCTTTAAACCCTGCCCCCGACTCCGAAGCCCTCAGACACTTCGGACCTGGGAACAAGGGAAGGGGGAAAGGGGGGGACAGAATGAACCACAGCAGGGGAAGAACGAGGGGGTGTGGACTGAATCAAGGCCAAAGCGACCAACCTCCCCAAGTCTGGGTCCCTATAAGCAAAGCGGGGCATCCGGGGAAGCAACCAACCTACCTGCTTGATACCTGCTTGATGGGGTTCTGGGAGTTCTTCTACTCCCAAGCCCGGCCCGAGGCCAGGCTTGACTTGTGAGAGTTTGGTCCACCAAGCTATTGCTAGGAGCGGCCGGCAGGCCCACATACTCATCACAGCCCAGTTGGTCGGGCACTCCTTGAAGAAAACAATTAGTTTTCTCTTGAAGATGTCTACGGTTGTTCTGGCAATATTTCTGATGCTCGCTGGGAGGACGTTGAACAACCGCGGACCTCTGATGTTTATACAGTGTTCTCTGAGTGTGCTTATGGCACCTCTGCTCTTCACTGGTTCTATTCTGCATTTAACCTTGCACATTGCAGCAACCTATACCTAGCATGCAATGCCTGAGCTGCCTGCCACCCGGGGGCCAAGCAGGGGGGAACCACCGAACACCGGAGGTCAAGACCCTAATATAACTGAGGGCAAGGAACAAATACAAGGCAGAGTCTCCCCCCCCCCCCCGCACCAGGCAGAAACAAAAAGAAAAAAACGCAAGAGGACAATGTACCCAGGAGGAACAGAGCCGGCCGCTGTAATAGGTGAAAACTTGCTGCTCAGTATCCCGTGCTCCTACTAGTGCAAAAACTATCACTTACCCCAAGGTAAACAAGGGAGGAAAACCTCCCAACGCACTTGATGCGGCTAATCACCGAGCAGCAAAAGACCAACAGAGGTAGACCTGAAGGTGACTTGTGGAAGATAACCCCAAGCCCCAAGAGCAGTACTTACAGGGCACTTAGAGAAGGAAACCCTACGTGCATGCAGCCCGAGTACCTGGAAATATTACTCCCAGCTCGCACACCACCGTAAGAGCAGTACTGAATACAAGGCGAGAATCACAGAGACAACACAAGAGAGAATCTGGAGCTGGAGCCACACAACCATGCCACAATCACATCAGCCGAGAACTGGAGGGTGGATTGCTGCCGTGGTGGGTCTGGGGCTCCCCTTTCCTCCTCCCAGGGAGAGGGGAGCTGCGCAGACATGCGGCACAGTTTGTGTTACGTCATGCTCGTTTGCTTGTTTTCATTTGGGGAATTCTGTCCACTCGTTTTCTATTTAGTCGTTTTAACCAGAAAAGGGTTTTTTTTTTAGGCGCTTACCTTTCTGGGTGCCTGGCCCAGTCAATGGCAGACAGAATGCTCCAAATCCCATGTGCATTTCTATAAGCCACTGCTCCTCGTGCCTCTCTGAGGGGGCCAGGTTCTGGCTCGTGGTCTCCGGTAGGACTAGAACTCCATTCACACTGACTGATGCCAAAGTCTTATGATATACATATCAGCCTGGATAGCTTCGGGGAGCCGAAGGGGCTCCTCCCAGAAAAAAAGAGAAAACAAGACTAAGACAACTGTGCTGTCATAGTCATATTCCTGACATAACAAAATAGAAGCTACCTACCTAAAGGTATTTTTTTCCTTAGCCATACGACGAGATACGGTGTGAACATGACGAGGAGGTACAGGAATGTTCACTTCTAGACCCAAAGCATGAAGATGATTCTGGAATATTTTAACAAATTTATAATAAATTGGAAAATAAATAATAATTTAACACATTCATGAATACAGACAGTGGAAATTTCATAGTACACAAGGCACTGAGGGCACATTATTGAAAAACCAGCAATGAATGTAACGAAATGCCATTTCCTGGGCGAGCCCTGAAGACTCCTTGAATCTAACAGACTGAAATACGCTATATTAGTCTGGGGCTTCAGTCAATGAAGTTTTGCCTACCGAAGACCACGAGCCAGAACATGGCCCGCTCCAAGAGGAGCAGGGAGCAATGGCCTTAGGAAAACACCCCCATGTATTTGGGGGTATTCCATCTGCCATCGACCAGGGTTAGGCACCCAGAAAGGTAGGCATCTCAAAACAAACCCCACTTGCTAGAAAACTGAAAAAAAGGGCCAAACAGAAAAACAGAACTCCCCAAAAGAAAAAAGGAAACAAGCTGTGACAGTGTCCCACCCCTATATTTCTCCTAACCCAGCTTAAAGAGTCATATCTCCATAACCTGAGCATTCTCTGATATCCAGGGAACATTTTCATATGTGTGAGAGTATGGAGTGTTATCAGGTTGGCTGAAAAATTGCCATTTAAGTGTGATTATGCAAGGGGCTTACACCCTTTTGGGGCACAAGATGGTGCCGAGCCATTGTTTCCCTCCAAAACGTTGTGACACCTTCCAGCACCTGATTGGCCAGGTGAGGTCACGTGCCGGAAGTAGCCAATGATGAGAGCCCTCGGGTGGTGTGACGTCACGAGACTGAGGGCTTCCGGGGCGGCTGGTGCCTGGGCGGGCAGAATACGTTACGGACCGTCACAGAGTGAGGACGCATTCCCGTGTGCTCCAGATCTTGAGGCCAAAAAGCCCCTACCAGTGGATTTAAGCATCGTTTTAATACTGTAGATATCCCGTGAAGTGCCAGGAAGCAAGGATTGGCCGGGATAAAGAATCAAGAGCTCTATATTCAAGAGTCTGTAGCAGGGATGGACGTTGGGCTGGAGACGTCTGGGACGACCGGCGAACCACGTTCTACATATCAAGCGAGTAGCAACGGCCGGGCCGAATCCACTGGAAATGAGGCAAGGGAAAGCTCCACTGGACTGCAAGTGTGTCTACAGTGCCAGTGAGAGGAGGAGGACCGTACCTGCCGGGTGTGAGTACGGCGAGGACGGGATACTACGAAGACGACTGAGAAACTTGTGTGTGTGGGAACTGATCAATGGAAGACCAGAAGCCAGGACCAGGAACCTCATCATCCCTCGCCAGAGGACAAGTCAGCTTCATAAAGGAATGAAGTAAGGTAGATAGTTATCCCTCCCTTTACCCCTTTGATCTAGGTGAGCTAGGATATTTTATATATCGTGAAAATTTCTTGTTACCATTTATTGTCTATGTGATAGTATTAGGCTAGGAGCCGAGGAGATCATGTAGGCATGAATTGGTGGTGGAACATAAATATGTAGATGCGGCGACGTTAGTGTATCTGGGAATAGTAGTTGGTTTTCAAGAAGCCAGAAACAAACTTTGAATCCTCCAGCTGATTGTGTTGCCAGAAGCGCGAGGTGTGTCCCCGCCGGTTCGACAGTTGGAGCTGTCAGCTGTCTGTGTTGCCAGAGACACAACGAGAGTAGGTTGCCGCCATCAGAAATTTCCGCCTGATTATTTCCCTATACAAGTGTATATATTTTTCTTCAGTAAATTTGTAATCTTACCTATGTGTTTGAGTGAGCCTCCATTCTCTAGGGCTATTTTAACCCTTAAATGGTGCATAGCTATATACCATTTGACACCCACAGGCACATACCAAAAAAAAAAAAAAAAAAAAAAATTATTTTTTCTTCCTAACCTGTTAATTTGTGTTCACTGATCACGGGAAAAATAATAAAAAAATCATAGGTGGCATATATTGCCCGCTATAAGGCGGGGAATTCTGGCAAAAAATAGGCGCTGACTCAGCATGCGTCCCAGGCGGCCTGTTGATCGCCAGCTGTCAGGCCGGAGTTGCCACAGAGATAATTACCTAATTATTTCAATGTCTCTGATTGATTTTTTGTAGTTTTTTTGCTGTAATATTATTCAATAGTGTGTAGTGTGATATATTTATATAATAAAATGAGTGAATCATCGCTGTACTCATAAATATGGTGTGCATATTGTTGATTCAATTATGTTCATCAAACAGTGAACAAATACTTGTCGGTTATTACACTATATACACAGGTTATATATAAGTATTTGCATGTTTTGTTCACCATAACTGTACATCTAAGCTTGTATGGTGAGCAAAGGCACAAAGACGTAGGACCTCACACAGTCAGCTGATGGCTGCTGCCCTCAAGGCCAGACGCACTAATATTTCTCCTACAACAATACTGTTTGTGGTGTTATTACGCTATATACACACATTATATATAAATATCTACCTGTTTTATTCACCATACTTGTACAAGTAAACTGGTATGGTGCCCAAAGACCATCGTGGTCATCAGTAAACAACATGATAAGTCCTGCAGACGACGCTCCTCCCTCACCAAAATGGCGGCTCCCAACCTACTCCTCTCGCTGTTTATACCCTCTTTACACACGTTATATATAAGTATCTACATTTGCGTTCACCATAGCGAACCACTAAGCTGGTGTGGTGAGTGCAGTCAATAAAAGGTGGCCACACACAGTCAGAAGACATCGCCATCATCCTCCCTCCCACAGCATTACTCCTCCCTCCATGGCGCACAGCGCTAAATATCACCACAATCCTGCTATTATCAGAACCCTGGTCAGTTTTATCACAGTCAGGGGTCTTCTGTAATAATATCATTGCTACATAATAGCATGAACAAGAATATTATGGCATTTTTAGGGGATGCTGTGGTCACAAGCTGAACAGAAGTGCTGTGAGTTCATGCTGCGTGCGTCAGGCTTGATTGCTCACTCAATACTGAGGCCCCTAACACCCTGGAGTTTGGCCCACAATTTAAAAAAAAAATGGCGTCTGTTTACAAGAGCCCTGATGGAGGTGTGGTGAACCCCGTGTATCCGCGGGCCGTTTAAATCTTGCGTAGTACTCCAAAGCATCACATGATGCGATGCGCAATTTACTGCAAGTCGGTCAAAGCATCATATGATGCGATGCACAATTGAAGGGTTAAGTGAAACCATTTATGTCAACTTGCACTGCACATGAGATTGCATCCTTAAATTAAGATAACTAATGAGACCACTGACGTGTTGCTGGGACACGAGTATAAACACCCAGCTGGCGACCTGAGCAGACCAGATACCTAAGAGAGTGTGTCCCAGTGTCAAGACAGGCAGGTTCAGGCGTGTCACAGGTAGACTTGAACCTCTCCACTCGCAAGGAGTATATATATGGCCAGCCCTTAGTTGACTGGAGGTGCCCCAGGGCGAGCAGTGGCGCCTGGTACTGAGGGGCGAAGACCCGTGGGACGACCCCAACCATAGGTAGGAAAGGGGTGAACCTTGACACAAGCAAACAAGCAAACATCATTCACTGCCATTGTGCCACTTGTCCGTGCAGTTCCCTCCCCCGCCCCCAAGAAGGGGAGAGGGGTACCCCGTACCCCCTCATGCAGGCTGCATACACTTTAGTTCGAAGGCTGATCATCAAAACAAAACAAAACTGCCGACTGGAGGGAGGGAGGGTGCCAGGGAGCCTCTGGGGCTCACCCAGTAAATGGCATTTCATTACATTCAACGCTGGTTTTCTGTGGGAAGCCCTGTTGGCTTCCAGGAGATACATAACCAAAGATAAGTAAAAATGGGACTTACCTGGGAGGCGGCCTGCACTGTGTACCTCAACTCAAAGATGAGACAACTGGCTGCAACCTGCGACCCAAGGCAACACATGAATGACTGGGACCAGGAACTTTAAGGAAATAACAGGTGGCCAGGACCCTGTTCGACCTTCAAAACCCCTGTGTCTGAATGTCAGCCCAAGACATGTTCCCAACACAGCAGCCAGAGCAGCATACTTACGAACATCATGGGCACGAGGGTAGACAGCAGGCTGATTAGACTTAATAACCCTTCAGATGACCTGAGAGATCCAAGCCCTGGAACAGGGAACGAGGGAAATCGGATCAACCCAAAGCGTGTCCACAGCCACAGAAGCCGAGGCGCACAGGTAACAGCGCAGAGCCGCAACTGGACACAACGTGTGATGCACCCCCGGCCAAACTAACCAAGCATCAATAACCCAAGGGACCCTCCGGAAGCCTGCCATCTCGATTGTCACCAGAAAAGAAGGAAACGGATGCAACCGAACAAAACATCCACCAGGACCGAAAGAGCAGAAACCTGTGCGCCCGAGAAAAACATGAAGCTCACCAACCTGACCCCCAGAGGCCAATGCCAACAGAAACAATGCCTTCCGAAAGCAATCATGAACCGAAGGGGCCACCACAAACTGAGGAAAAGAAAGAAAAGAGAGCACCCGGTCCAAGGACCAGGACAGCTCAGGTGGCACATGAGCAGGCCGGAGGAGAAGCAAAGCATGAGAAAGCTTAGGGAATGGGGCGGAAGTGACATCCACCCTGAACTCAAGCTGAAGCGACTCCACCAGTGCTGCACAATAAGAGGACAGCGCTGCACGATAAGTGGTGACAATATTAGGCATAAGATGACGGTCCTCAAAGAGCCAAGAAAGAAAGGACAAGACAAGCTGAACAGAATTAGAAGACAACCCATGAAGAGAGTGGAAAAGGCGAAAAGAACGCCAAGAGACACCATACTGTCGCCAAGACGAAGACTGCAGGTGGGACCCCTTCAATGAAGCGACCTGATCACCAAACAAGTGGTGATACACCAGCATCAAAAGGACCAGACACTGGTCCTGTTATGTTTCTGATTTATTCAAGTAATTTAAATGAGCACAAATAGAGTAAGTAAATAATTATCAAAAGAAGGCACAAAGCCAGGAAGACAAAATGAATTAAATGATTCACTCTTGATCGAACCAACTAAGAATTAATAATGAAAAGACCTTTTCGCGAGCCCATCGACTCATTCTTTCTAGCAAAGAATGAGAGGGCTGCAAACGAATATAATGCCCACCAGGGCCAAAGGATCAAAACCTTTATCTCCAGAGAAGAGAGTGACACTCCCCAACCCTCAAACTGGAGGTGAAAGCCAACACAACACTAATGTGAGAAAGAAACCAGGACCAAAGCGGAAGCAGTGAACTGGAAAGAGGACAGAGACGCCAGGATGTGCTTGAGAAACCTGGATGACTCAGGAGAAGCATGAGCAGGCTGGAAGGAAAACAAAGCCTGAAACTACTTGGGGAATGGCATTAAGGCAGTATCAATGGCATTAAGGCAGTATCAATGGCATTAAGGCAGCATCAATGGCATCGAGGCAGTATCAGTATCATTGAGGCAATATCAGTGGCATCGAGGCAGTATCAGTGGCATCAAGGCAGTATCAGTAGCATAGAGGCAGTATCAATGGCATGGAGGCAGTATCAATGGCATCGAGGCAGTATCAATGGCATCGAGGCAGTATCCATGGCATGAAGGCAGTATCAGTGGCATGGAGGCAGTATCAATGGCATGGAGGCAGTATCAGTAGCATAGAAGCAGTATCAATGGCATGGAGGCAGTATCAATGGCATGGAGGCAGTATCCATGGCATGAAGGCAGTATTAATGGCATGGAGGCAGTATCCATGGTATGAAGGCAGTATCAATGGCATGGAGGCAGTATCCATGGCATGAAGGCAGTATCCATGGCATGGAGGCAGTATCAATGGCATGGAGGCAGTATCAATGGCATGGAGGCAGTATCCATGGCATGAAGGCAGTATTGATGGCATGAAGGCAGTATCAGTGGCATGAAGGCAGTATCAGTGGCATGAAGGCAGTATCAGTGGCATGAAGGCAGTATCAGTGGCATGAAGGCAGTATCAGTGGCATGAAGGCAGTATCAGTGGCATGAAGGCAGTATCAGTGGCATGGAGGCAGTATCAGTGGCATGGAGGCAGTATCAATGGCATGGAGGCAGTATCCATGGCATGGAGGCAGTATCCATGGCATGAAGGCAGTATCAATGGCATGAAGGCAGTATCAGTGGCATGAAGGCAGTATCAGTGGCATGGAGGCAGTATCAGTGGCATGGAGGCAGTATCAATGGCATGGAGGCAGTATCAATGGCATCGAGGTAGTATCAATGGCATCGAGGCAGTATCAATGGCATCGAGGCAGTATCAATGGCATCGAGGCAGTATCAATGGCATCGAGGCAGTATCAATGGCATCGAGGCAGTATCAATGGCATCGAGGCAGTATCAATGGCATCGAGGCAGTATCAATGGCATCGAGGCAGAATCAATGGCATCGATTCAGTATCAAAGCTAAACACAAGCAAAAGTGGCTCTGCCAATGCCCAATTATGAAAGGCAACAGTATGAGGCAGGAGATGTCCATAAAGAAATGACCAAGAGAAAAAGGAAAGCACAACCTAAACAGAGAGAGGAGAATGATGATGGAGGAATAGTACGAGGTGGAAACAAACACAAAGCAACATCCTACTGCTGCCTTGAGGACAAATGCAGGTGGGACACCCTTAACCCAGCCACTTGCTTGTCACTGCAATGGTGATAGAGATGCATCAAAAGGTCTAGACACAAAAAGCCAAGGAGATGTTCAAACCAGTAAGGTATGTCACTGGAACAATCTTCCAAAAGAGGTGGAAAAATGCTCGGGGTTCGAAGACCCAGCAAGACGAACTGAAACCAAGAACCAGAAGGACCACCTCTCCATTGTAAAACTCCAATCTGGCCAAAATCTGGAGCAATAGCTGAAATGGGGAAGAGAAGCAAAGGAACTCCCCCCCCCACCTCGACCAGTCCAGCTGACAGACATTTACCATGAGCTTTGCAATCGGAAAACAGGGCCACACATGAGGGAAGGTGCCGATCCCATACCAATGCAAAGAGATCCACATCGGGGTACCAGACCGTCTCACAAGGCTACGGGAAGGATGTCATCGATGAGCCTCTTCAAAAAGACGGGATGGAACAAGAGAGCCTGTCTGCAAGATAGTTCTAGGCCTGGTCAGAGACTGGGCAGTGGGGATATTGATCCTCAGAATCACCGCAGCGTAACCTAGAACATGAAAGGTGTGGAAAACCAAACCAAAAAAAAACAAAAGATGAGCTTCATGTAGCATCCAATTCAAAAGAGGGATGGATTGAAGAGATCCCCCTCTGTCCAAAGACTGAACCACTGGGGAGCAGTCGGAATGAACCCGGATCACAGAACTTGGAGGAATTCAAATCCTCCTCTGGGCGTGCCATATGGCCACAAACTCGTGCACCATACAATGTGCTTCACAGAGCAATCCTGATCAACAAAACTGGGTGGAAAGGAGTGCAGAACATCAAGCCCCCCCAGTCCAGCGGTTATGCATCCATAAATATGCCAACCAATGGTGGAAGATGGCAGTACAGAACTTAATAAAAAAAAAAAACTGTAGACGAAGCTGGCAAAGCAACAGTCAACAATGGGCAGACAGGTCCCAAAACCAGATAGGGTTGGTGGCAGTAAAATGCCCAGAGCTATATTCTGCCAAGTGGGTAAAACCTCACAGATAAAGTACACGCACCTCCACCCACATCCCTGAATACCTTCTCCAGTGGTTGTTGTGGCTGAATAATTTGCTAAGCCATTTGGCTGCTTCAATGCTTCATTTCCTATGAAATGAAGCATGAAATGAAAGCTTAAATGTCTTTAAGCTTTCTTGACATTCGGGACGCTTTCCCA